>NC_080066.1:150072233-150372233 GCF_949987535.1 Balaenoptera acutorostrata | reverse complement strand
TGAATGAGAGAAGATATTAGCAAATCATATATCTGATAAGGGGTTAATATCCAGAATATATAGAGAATTCATACAACACAATATCAAAAAACAAACAATCCAATTAAAAATGGTCAGCGGGGGCTTCCCTGGTGGCGCAGTGGTTGAGAATCTGCCTGCCGATGCAGGGGACATGGGTTCGAGCCCTGGTCTGGGAAGATCCCACATGCCGCGGAGCAACTCGGCCCATGAGCCACAATTGCTGAGCCTGCGCGTCTGGGGCCTGTGCTCCGCAGCAGGAGAGGCCGCGACGGTGGGGGGCCCGCGCACCGCGATGAAGAGTGGCCCCCGCTTGCCACAACTAGAGAAGGTCCTCGCACAGAAACGAAGACTCAACACAGTCATAAATAAATAAATAAATAAATAAAAGAACGTGAATTTCTAAAAAAAAAAAACAGCTTAGGCAATTCTAAAAAAAAAAAAAAAAAAAAAAAATGGTCAGCGGACCTGAACAGACATTTTCCCAAAGAAGACATACAAATGGCCAACAGACACATGAAAAGATGAAATTACAATGAGATAGTACCCCACACCTGTCAGAATGGCTATTGTTGAAAAGATAACAAATAACAAGTATTGGCAAGAATGTGGAGAAAAAGAAACCCTCATTCACTGTTGGTGTAAATGTAAATTGGTGCAGCCACTATGGAAAACAATACGGAGGGTCCTCAAAAAATTAAAAATAGAACTATCACATGAGTCAGCAATTCCACTTCTGGGTATTTACCTGAAGAAAACAAAAGTACTAATTTGAAAAGATATATACACCCCTATGTTCACTGCAGCATTATTTACAATAGCCAAAATATAGAAGCAACCAAAGCATCTGTCCATCAATAGACAAATGGATAAAGAAGAAGTGGTATACACACACACACACACAATGGAATATTAATCAGCCATAAAGAATGAAATCTTGCCATTTGCAACAACATAGATAGACCTAGAGGGTATTATGCAAAGTGAAATAAGTCAGCCAGAGAAAGACAAATACCGTATTATTTCACTTATATGTAGAATCTAAAAAACAAAATAAATGAACAAACAAAACAAAACAGACACAGATTCACAGATACAGACACACACTGGTGGTTGCCAGAGAGGAGTGGGGGGTGGGAAGATGGGCAAAATCAGTGAAGGGGATCAAGAAGCACAAATGTCCAGTTATAAAATAAGTCAGTCATGGGGATGCAATGTACAGAATAGGGAATATAGTCAATAATACTGTAATAACTTTAAATGGTGACAGATGGTAACTTATCATGAACTTTATCATTCATAAAGTATGTAAATGTATCACTATGTTGTACACATGAAACAATTACAATAACTGTATATTAATCATACTTAAATTAAAAGAAAGAAAGAATTCAAGATCCAAGTGTTAGATGTGTTTATTGCTATTGGGGGCCACTCTCAGGCACTCTTAGTGAAAGAGCTAGGGAATAGAGTGGGCCCTCCATATCCATGGGTTCCACATCCACAGATTCAATCAAACATGGATGGAAAATATTGGGGTGGGGGGGGGAATTCCACAAAGTTCCAAAAAGCAAAATGTGAATTTGCCCTCCACTGGTAACTATTTACATAGCCTTTACATGTTATTTACAACTATTTACATAGCATTTACGTCGCATTAGGTATTATAAGTAATCTAGAGATTATCTAAAGTATAAGAGAGGATGTGCGAAGGTTATATGCAAATATTATGCCACTTTTACATAAGGGACTTGAACATCCTCAGATTTTATATCTGCAGGGGTCCTGGAACCAATCCCCCACAGATACCGAGTGACAGATGTATATATGTGCTTATACATATATACATACACACACATCTACATCTACATCCACAGGATTTTTCAAGGAACTCAAAAAGTGATTATATATAAAGTTTACATGAAAAGTCAAAGGCCCAAGAAGAATCAAGATACTCCATAAGAAGACAGTAGTGAGGGACTTGCCCTACCAACGATCAATTACAACATAGCCATAATTGTAGATTAACACAGAAAGGCTGAATTATTTAATAGCGGTACTGGCACATATGTTTATCCAGGTGGGAGAAAAATTAAATTGAATCCCTATTCCACCTTCTCTATTAAATTCATTTCCAATTTAACTGAAGACTTCTGTGTAAAAGGCAAGATTATAAAACTTTTAGTAGACAATAAAAGTAGATTTTATGGCCTCAGAATACGTTAACAACATAAGAAAGAAAAACCATAAAGAAAAATAATAAATTTGTTCTGTATTAAAACGAAGAACTTCTGTTCACTAAAAGAGTCATGTACCACAATGTTCACTGCAGCTCTATTTACAAAAGCCAGGAAGCAACCTAAGTATCCATTGACAGATGAATGGATAAAGAATATGTGCCACATATATCCAATGGAATATTACTCAGCCATAAAAAGAAATGAAATTGAGCTATTTGCAGTGAGGTAGATGGACCTAGAGACTGTCATACAGAGTGAAGTAAGACAGAAAGAGAAAAACAAATACCGTATGCTAACACATGTATATGGAATCTAAAAAAAAATGGTTCTGAAGAACCTAGGGGCAGGACAGGAATAAAGATGCAGATGTAGAGAATGGACTTGAGGACACAGGGAGGGGGAACGGTAAGCTGGGACGAAGTGAGCGAGTAACACTGACATATATACACTACCAAATGTAAAACAGATAGCTAGTGGGAAGCAGCCGCATGGCACAGGGAGATCAGCTCCGTGCTTTGTGTCCACCTAGAGGGGTGGGATAGGGAGGGTGGGAGGGAGACGCAAGAGGGAGGAGATATGGGGATATATGTATATGTATAGCTGATTCACTATGTTATACAGCAGAAACTAACACACCATTGTAAAGCAATTATACTCCAATAAAGATGTTAAAAAAAAAAAGAAAAAAGAAAAGGATAAACCACAAATTAGAAAACACATAACCAGCAAAATATAATTACCTAGAATATATCTGTCATAAATTTGTAAGAAAGACAGACAATCCAACAGAAAAGTGGACAAAAATTATAAAAGGAAATACAAAAGCTCCTTAAATACATGAAATGATGCTCTGTTTCTTTAGTAAATAGGGGAATACAAATAAAAAGCACCTTTACACACCTATCAGGTTGACTAAATTTAAGAAGTCAGACAATGTCAAGTGTGTGGCAAAGATGAGGAGCAATGGAAACATTCAGACTCCGGTGGGAGTCATACACTGAAACAACCACTTTGAAAACTGTCCAGCATGAGCATACCCTACCAGCCAGCAATTTCACTCCTGAGTTTATGGTCTCCAGAACTGTCACTCAGAGACAAATACAATTATTCACAACCACAGAAAACTGCAAACCCAAATTCCAACAGTAGAATGAATAGGAAAACAAAATATGCCTTTGTTTGCAGTAATATCAGTGAAGTCTGATGCTAAATGCATCAGTGTGGAAAAAGTCAAGGGAACAATATCCCTAAATACTTTTTCAGAAAAAGATTAGTGATAAACTAAATTTTTAAAAATTAGATTCCAAGCTCACTGAAGGCTGGGTCAATACCCCTTAATAGTCATTAAAATCTTTCCACAGTTTTGTGCTCAGAACTGTTGAATGCTTCCAAGATACAGACAATTAAGTCCTCCAAGAGATAACAGCATAACTTCCTATAGCTTTGAATACAACATTGAGCCCATGGCAAACACTAGATTAAACTAACAAAACCATAGGTCTCACTTAGTTTTTTTTATTTTTATTTTTTTTTTATTTTTTTTATTTTTGGCTGTGTTGGGTCTTCGTTTCTGTGCTAGGGCTTTCTCCAGTTGCGGCGAGCAGGGGCCACTCTTCATCGCAGTGCGCGGGCCTCTCACTGTCGCGGAGCACAGGCTCCAGACGCGCAGGCTCAGTAGTTGTGGCTCACGGGCCTAGCCGCTCTGCGGCATGTGGGATCTTCCTGGACCGGGGCACGAACCCGTGTCCCCTGCATTGGCAGGCGGATTCCTAACCACTGTGCCACCAGGGAAGCCCCTCATTTAGTTTTTTAAAGAAGAGGGTGCTTAAATTCCCAAGGTCTATTGAATATACTTGCGAAGGCACCATCTACATTGTGATCTTCCAATTTTTTTCTTTAAGTATTTAAAGACTGAAAAAAATGTTATTTTGTTAGCTACTGAGACATGTGAGATTGCTTCTAAGAACTTATACCAATTAGACCAGCAATGCATTTAAAAATATATATTAGAACAGTATAACTTTCCATCGCTCACCCCCCAAAAAACCATGTTTTTAAATCAATGCAACAGGATTAAAAACAAAATAAAACACTCATATGAGCAAAATGCTCTGAGCTGTATCTGCAATCTTCTGATAGCAATGAGCTCTGATGACACCATGTGCTAAGCTGACCTGGCCGAGGTTAGGGTGAAGTGTGTCCACAAACCTCATAACTACCCTCAAACCAAACCAATTATAACAATTTGGAAAAATCATAAGCTATGTATTTAAATTTGGCATCAAAGATATAATCTATTTTCCTTGATTTTAAATGTTATATAATAGTGTTCAGAATTTAGAGTATTATGGTCCCTATTTTATATGGGTGGGTGTATGTACAAAATCTTTAAAACAGATGGTAACTTCCATAGAAACATCAAGTGACAGTTCTAGCTGATTCAGCTCTAATTCACTGTTTGCTTTCTAACGATACTATTTGAAAAAGAGCAATTCTGTAGCCCATAGAAAAGATCTCTATTTTAAGCAGAGGTGACAATCTTTACTTATGTAAGAAGCAATTATACAGGTTAGCAAAAGACATGAACTGCAATGGAATACACTTGAGATAAGTCAGGGGAAACCATTCGTTTCATTCTCAAGGGTATGTACTAAGTGTATAGGTCTAACAGTCACCAAATTGATTAAGCCATAATTTTGCTACACAAATTCTCCATTCTTTCCTTCAGAGCACACTGGATAATCAGAAGGCAATGTTTGCTTTCCTCTCTACAGCGGCAACTGTGCATTTGGCCTGAACTCTAAATAACCAGGTTCTTTATGAAATTCTTGAAATTCAGCCAATATACAGATCTTTTCACTCAAAATAAGCAAGAAGGAAACAGGCTCAAATCATAACTGTCATATTTAGCTACTCAAAATGGGGGAGAACAGCCTTCTCAGACAAGTTGGATAAACATGCACAGACCTCACAGTCACCATATATGCTCCACTGTCACTAAAAGCAGAACTGTTGCTAAGAACCTGAAGTGGGAGTATTCAATTGGATGTCTGATGACATCAACATCTATGGCTTAAAATCTATTGCACACTGATCCTTGGGACTAGAGAAGCTGGACAATGTTCCAGATAACTTAGAGTTTACCCGCACTCAGAAGGCAAAGCACCCACACATCTGGGGAAGTCCACCCTACCCCATGTGGCTGGCCCTCCCACCATGGCTCCCATAAATCAGAGCCCATGGGCACAGGTGGACAGTCTCCACAACGCTGAATTCAACCTTTTGGTCCTATCATTTACTACAAATAAATCTATGATAAACAACTGAAGGGGTTTAGAACATGTTACTCCAAAACATGCTGATTTGGCATATTAACTATTTTGAGCTAAAGGCACTTAAAAACAACAGGTGTGAGAAAGGCACTCTAACCTCCCCTTTTCTTCCTGAAAACAGGAGATAAAAAAAACTCCCATGTGAAAGGTGCCCTCCCTGCACCTGGAAGAAAAGAACATTTTGATCACCAGAGACAGGGAGTCAAGGCTGAGAAGAACCTGCATAAACAAACCTTTTTAAACTAACCCTGTTATCTTCCTTTAGCCTCTGCCTGTATCTTAGTTATTTTTTCACAATCACTACTCTTTGTTCAACCTGATATATAAACACTTAGGCCTAACTGGTTCTTTGGGTCTTCATTTTCCTGTGAAAGCTCCCATGTACATGTTAAAAAATATATATCTATATGCTTTTTTGCTGTTAACCTGTCTTATGTGAACTTAATTCACAGGCCCAGCAAGAGACCCTAGAAGGGAAAAGGAAAAGTTTTACCTCCCCTACCCAAACACCATTCTAAGAAAACCAGCAATATGGAAAAAATTATCAAATTCAAGAATGTCCAAGGAAAAAGAGTATTAACATGACAAAACAAAGAACATGTTTTTAAAAGTAAAATAAATTTCTACAAGAAATGCAAGGAAATATGATATCCACAAGAAAAGAAAAGAGAAAATGATTATTTTTGGTTAAAATAAGATTACTGGTAAATAAAAGTATGAAGGGTGATTAGCATCTGACCATGGAGGTCTGTAGTTGGATTCTACACCTTGGATCCCATCTCCAGTGGACATCCTGGGCTCTGTCCATTATCCTCTTCCTTTGGCCTCTTCCTTTCTGCCTAGAAACATGTTCTAATCTCCTTTAATTCATAAAACGCTTGTCCCTTGACCCAAACACTCCTCCAAAATAAAGAAGTAATGCAGTAAGAAGATGTCAGTGATGATTTGGAAGTTCCTGGCTTAAATAACTGGGCAGATGGTTCTCCCACTAGATGAACAATAAAACTAAAGGGAAGGGTGGGAAATGGGGGACAACTTGATGATGACATACAAAATTTAAAGTGTCTTTAACAGAAAAAGGTTATAAACTAAGAGCCTGTGTACTGAACTTGATCCATGGGCATGTTTTCTTTGGCCCATGCAGTATTTTACAAAAATTCAACCCATCCTTTAAAATTCAAGGTATTTAACATGCAAATCCTGATTTACAGCTTCTCTTGAGAAACTGGGAGATCTGGTAACTTTGGGCCAACATTCCCAAATAGCAACAAAGGCCAGAGCCAAACAGCCTGCATGGGGCCTGCACTCTCCCCCCCCACCCCATGACTGTCTTCCTGACCCTGAGTCTATGCCAACAGCCACTTATCACCCCACTTACCCTGTTGTTTTTCTTAGTGTAGAAAAACATTTTTTTCTTACCCAAAGGCCTGCTTTTTACTCACTTACGTTGTTAGCCAGGCTCTTAAGCTTGTGAATCTGCTGTAGAACAACAGAGTCAAGAAAGGAGTTGAAAATGTGGGTCTCTGGCTGGTAAGAGGAAGAGAGGGCTAGAGCTGGGGTGTAAGGTGGGTTTGAAATAGGTTAACATGGAAGAAGACTGAGCTTACAAAAGAGAATGTATAAAAAAGGAGGTGGCAACTGCGGATGGAACTTTAGGAAATGCCAATAATTCAAGCCAGTAAAAGACAGGGTAACAGTAACAATAAGTAAAGGGCAAGGTCACAGAGTGAGAGGTTCAAGAATTCAAAATGAATTAAGTTGATGGTGCACAGATTACAGCAAAAATTCATTCAGTTGTGAGACCAGTGCTATAGAGAGAGATGAGGGTCCACCGTAGAGTAATTTATTTAGCAACAGCAACAACAAACCAAATCTAAACTACCCATGAAACTGTACTACGTATCAGTTAGTTAAGGTTAATACGGAAAGATGTATCTTTTAATTTCTGTCAATATAAATGTTATACCAAGTTCTCTCTGAAAGCCTTTTTTCATTCAGCAGAATTATCATATGGTATCTAAATTAAGTCGTATTTTACATGTTAAACGCATTTTCAAATAAAGAGCAGAGGCAGAAAAATACATTAGGCACAGTTCAACAACAAATTGTTGTCAGAGAATAATTTTTATTATCATAATAACAAAACTGGTCAGCTAACAAATGGAAAAAGTCACCAGGTTTTCCTCCAAATTTCTATGTAATGAGTAGAGGGAAAAAGTCCATTGAACATGAAAAGATATACATGAATTTAAAGCATCACATTGGCAAAAGCCATCAGACTGTGAATAAGTAGGAATATTTCTGTACATTTGGTTTAAAAAGAGGGTAATTTAGAAATCCTGCAATCTAAGACAAGTTTCTCTGTAACAGCTTTTGTACTAGATTACTAGATAGATAAACAGGATACAGTATAAAGGTAGAATTCATAAGGAAATAGAAATTCAATATAAAACAAATGTGAAAATGCTCACCCTCATTAATTATCAAGAAACAAACATTAAAACAAAAATGAAATAGCCATCATAGAACTATTAAATTAGCATGGTAATATTTTATACATTTATAACTATTAAATTAGCAAAATAATTTTGGAACACTGACACTAATAAGCCTGAATTAAAACTCCTTGTGGGCCTGTAAATTGGGATGGCACCTATAATCGTAGTTAATGTTCAGCAAAATGCTCATAACCCTTGTAATTGATGGCTAAGTCATCAGTGGTGCTCCTAGAAATGGATCTTATGTAAATAATACAAGAGACGCAAAAGGTTATATGAATGAAAATACTCTCTGCTACAATGTTTGTTGAACAAAATAAAGAATCTGGAAACAAGTAAATTGTCCAACAACAGACACATTATATAGAAAATTACAGTGCATCCACACTAGAATCTATAAGTTTATATAAATACTGGAATGGCAGATGCATGGAGCATTTTTTTTAATGTTTCAATATTGTTTTAATAATAGAATAGGTGAAACAGGAAGAAAATCTGGCATCACGATTTTATGAAAGTGGCACAGGGACAAAAACTGTAGCCATAGTTCTAAAGAGAGAGCATAGAGAGAGATGGGTTTTAACAACTGAACTAAAAAGAGGTAACCAGCTTTAGAAAATGAGAAAGCTACCGGGGACCTCAGAGAGAAGAGCTTCAACAAAATGGTAGAGACATAAATCTTATGCAGAGAATTGTTTACTAAATAATGGAGGTGAGGAAGTGTGTGACTCAGGCAATGCTGGGAAAAAAGAAACAAGTAGTAATCTGGAGGAAAAAAGAAACATGATAGTAGCTTGGGGAAGAATTAGGATTGAGAACAATTTTTTAGGCTATAAACTAGAAAGAGAGTGAGTAATCAGTAAAGAAAAAAATTGAAAATTCAGAAGAGAAGGAAGGAACATGATGAAATAGCTCTTGGAGGTCACATGGTGCAAGTACTCAACTTATATGGAACGGAATTTGGTTTTTTATTCTCTGTTCCTGTAAAGCACTCAAATTTGTCTACAGAAATAATACTTCAATGAAAACTTTGATATCTTCTTAAAATAAGAGACACTGGGCTTCCCTGGTGGCGCAGTGGTTGAGAATCTGCCTGCTAATGCAGGCGACACGGGTTCAAGCCCTGGTCTGGGAAGATCCCACATGCCGTGGAGCAACTAGGCCCGTGAGCCACAACTACTGAGCCTGCGCGTCTGGAGCCTGTGCTCCACAACAAGAGAGGCCACGATAGTGAGAGGCCCACGCACCGCGATGAAGAGTGGCCCCCGCTCGCCACAACTAGAGAAAAGCCCTCGCACAGAAACGAAGACCCAACACAGCCATAAATAAATCTTTTAAAAAAATAAAAATAAAAAAAAATAAGAGACACTGTTTAGAACATGCCACCAACAGTATTTGAGCATAAAAACAAGCAACACAATTCAAATAAATGATTCTCACACTGACTTCTAAAAATGCTAGAGGTCCTAAGTTAAACCCCAAATAAAATAACTGTGTCAGGGTGATGAATGTTTTGCATGGATCTAAAATTCACATTTTTCTTCATTTTAACATCAGTAAAATCAGGATGCATCTTACAATCACTGGCATCTTAGCACTGTGTCATAGTTTAAAAAGCTATGGTCTTTTCCTTAATGATAGATAGAATAATGATATGTCTTACAATTGAAGGCATCTTAAATTCAATAAAATGTGGTATCTCTCTGTCCTTACAAACTACTCTCTCATGTTATTATATAACTACAATAGAAAAGAGAAGAAGGGAAGAGGAACTTGGCATATGCAATTTTAAACTACTTTCTTTTACAAAAATATAAAATTGTGAACATTTTACCAGGCAGATTTCTGTTTCTATAATTAAATGATCCCCATGGTCCTGATTCAATAAGGTTTATTCCTGCTCATAAATGTGGAATATAAATCACATATATATACATTTATGTTTCACAGCTGTCCATGTAATCGATAGCCATTTTACAGCACAGGAAAAGTGATATTTAAGGAAAAAGGACAACTAAAATAGCATACTTTCACTTATACATACATTAAAACAAAATAATTTCTTAATGAACAAAAATCAGAGGCAATGTGCTCTAGAGCTCACGAGCCACAACTACTGAAGCCCGTGTGCCACAACTACTGAAGCCTGTGCGCCTAGAGCCCGTGCTCCGCAACAAGAGAAGCCACTGCAATGAGAAGCCCTCGCACCACAATGAAGAGTAGCCCCCGCTCGCCGCAACTAGAGAAAGCCCGCGCACAGGAACGAAGACCCAACGCAGCCAATAAATGAATGAATAAATAAATAAATAAATCTATAAAAAAAAATCAGAGGCAAGAACATTTTATTAAAGATTTAAAATTTTTAATAGAAATGCCAATTAAAGGAACTATCAGTTAGGCATTTTAAAATATTCACATCTTTACAACTTTTCTGTAAATCTAAAATTATTCTAAAATAAAGACTTTACTACAAGTAGATATACATATGAACAATTTTTACTGGCAGTTTCATTGGTGTTTTAACCTCAACAAATAGGTTATCTGAAAAGATAAATGTTTAAGAAAAATACTTAATGAAACATTTATAGTATCAAGCTTCTTTGGCAATTACCATAATCACAACAAAGAGCAACTCCAAACTGGCATGCATTACAAATTTTTAAATATTTTACAAGGAAACCAAACTTGCCAGCTAATACATTTATTATACCCCTACCTATTCTACTGGAAATGCACAAGATAACCAAATCAATGAAATCAGCATCTTAAAATGTTTCTCCAGCACAATCAACTTATGTTGGGCCAGATTTACTCATAAAACATTTTAAAGTGATTCTGAATATAAATATGGGCTCTGTATCAAATCTAAAATAGGAACCGTGCCAGAAAATTCCTTCACGACCTTCTGGTTCTAATAACTTTGTAAACTTACAAAGCACTTTCACACAGCATTGTTCTTAGGATAAAATGAGCTATACGATCTTCCAATTTTTAAATACTATTATTTACACTGTTTGTGGCTAAACTTTGGCAAAGTTCATCACACTGATATATATATTAAGCACATTTTTTTCATTAAAGGTCAGAGGTTATGATGGCTATAAAATTTCAAGACCATCAACCAGGATAGATGTTACATCATCAGCATGTAAGAAATTGCAACTAATTTCATCTGAAATAAGAAAAGGGGAATATGCAGTAGAATTCAAAACTTCTAGTACTTTATCACTCTTCTATAAAATGTGAAGACAATCAACATTTTCTATTTAATATAAGCAATACATCAGTTAGAAGAAATAAAGAAACAGTTTCTGCCCTCAAGAAAATTACAGTATACAGGGGAAAGAAATATAAAGACCTATAACATGTGGCATAATATAGTAAGTGTTAGAGGAGTTTTATGAGAATACAAGGATGATAAAAACATACCATTAACTGAGAAGTGTATTAGACCATAACTGGATTTGCATTATTGCAAGTGAAAAATATTTTCTCTGGACTAACAGACATGTCTCCGGACTAAATACCTTATCAGCAGCTTATTTTAGTTCTCTGTAAAAATTTTTAAAAACTGATAAGTTTTCATATTTAATAAACTCACTATAGTTTATTCCTAACCTAATAACCAAGAAACTTTGTTTCTGACCCTTCAAACTATTCAGATTTCACAAAGATCCTTAGAGCAGTTAAAACCAAAATTGGCAAATAAGAGCATCAGCCCTTAAAGGTAAAAAAGATTTTTAAGAACTATAATGCCATATCTAAAGAATTCTAATTCCTCATTCTAATTCCTTATAAGAAATGATTTAGGATCTTCTTTTGTGAGCTACCTATTCAAAACTTACATCTTTGGCCAAAGGGAGGGTAAGAGGGAATGGAGGGTCTGGCTTTTATTGATTTACAGTTCTTTATGTATTCTGGATATGAGTCCTCCGTTCAATATATATGCAGTATACTGCAAATACCTCCCCGTCACTGTGTAGCTTGCCTTTTCACTCTTTTAACAATGTTTTTTGACGAAGAGAAATTCTTAACTTTAATGTAGTTCAATTTATCAATTTCTTCCTTTATGGTTAATCTCAATGGAATTCAAATACTATTCCCTAAATGTAAAAAATAGAGACACTTAGACTACTTTCAATTAACATACTAGCCTGTTTATAAAAGAAAGTGAATATTACACACCCCTGAATATCTCATAATTAAAATGAGGGTACCGATAACTTAGTACATCAACAACTTTTTTTTTGGTAGTTTTGCTCAGATAATCTCTAGTAACATAGAAGGAATTACTCTTACTTCGTACCCTGAAATGAGAACCAAAAATAACTTGGGAAGATAAAGGTGTTAAGATTGATAATTTAGGGCTTCCCTGGTGGCGCAGTGGTTGAGAATCTGCCTGCTAATGCAGGGGACACGGGTTCCAGCCCTGGTCTGGGAAGATCCCACATGCCGCGGAGCAACTAGGCCCGTGAGCCACAACTACTGAGCCTGCGCGTCTGGAGCCTGTGCTCCGCAACAAGAGAGGCCACGATAGTGAGAGGCCCGCACGCCGCGATGAAGAGTGGCCCCCACTTGCCACAACTAGAGAAAGCCCTCGCACAGAAACAAAGACCCAACACAGCCAAAAATTAATTAATTAATTAATTAAGTTAAAAAAAAAGATTGATAATTTAAGATATAATACCTGCATAACAAATTATCATATTATGACATAATTACATATTCTTTGAACAAGAACTTGCTTGACAGTATGAGGCATGCAAAGCAGCAAAGTACTTTAGAGACTTAAGTAAGAATCTGACCAAGAATATGCAAGCAGATGTCGTGTTTATATAAATTACACACATAGGAACAGCTTTCTTTTCTATTTTTATAATCTTTGTATTGCGCCACCATGCCACTAATCAAGTTTTATTTATAACAAGTACATCAAAATGACATGACGAATATGGGAAAAGAATCAGCCGTGGAACCCATGATATAAACATCTCATTTATGCAACAATCACTCGAAGAATACACTTTTTCTTGCCACTTTTTGGTTTAGTTTAGGTTGGTGTTAATAACAATTCATATAGGTCCTCTAATTTGAAGAATTCAAAGAGCTTGCCAGTATTCTAACTTTGTACAAGAAGCCTTTCAACAAAAATATGCTATACTGCATCATCAAAAATTGATATAAGCCTTGTAAAGAACATTTGGTTAACCACCCACCTATGGTTAAACTGCACAAACTAAAAAGCATACTTCATCCTGTCCTGGCTAGTCATGAACATCAATACCTCACTTATTGAGAAAGCTCCATCTGACAACCTCTACTCACCCTCACAATGGCCAATAACAAGGAAAGAAGCGAAAGAACTGGGAGAGAAAGTACACTGGGGGAAAAAAAAAAGATTATAATGAATCCAGGGTTGCCCAGCAGCATCCACATTTCTGAAAAACAGTAGAATAGATATTGCAAGTTATATTGTTTATTCAGTTTATAAACAATGCTTGGTGCATATACAGAGTCACATTCACAGACCCCTCATCTCAATTTCATGGCCCCAGTTTGAAAGGCACTAAAACAGATGTTACAGAGTTTATGTACTGTACTTAGAGAAGAGCTCCTGCAGCATTTACTGAGAGGCACTCCACTATTCTTTTTCAAACACAATTCTAACAGGCTTATTCATGATCATTTCATAAAAGCAGTAAACCAGAAAGGGGACGGGAAATGGGATTGCTGCCAGAATCAGGCACACCAACAGCAGAAAAGAAAAGCCCGAAAGAGACATAAGTAGTACAACACCACTCAATAGTCCTCAAAAGCTTCCCGGTAATTCCAAACCCATCTTGTAATTATAGTCCATAACAATGACTTCTGGTATCAAGAAAAGATTATATTCAGTGTACTTAAAATAATTTTTCTCAGAAATCCTTAACATAGGGACTTTAAACCTTAAAGAGGACTCTTCACCAAAGAGGATATAAAGATGGCAGACACACGACAGATGTTTAAAATTATTCGCCGTTAGGGAAATGCAAATTAAAGCCATGACGAGGTATGACTACACACCTGTTAGAATAGCTAAAATGAAAACTACTGGCAATAAGTGGCGGTGAGGATGGGAAGTAAGGAGAACTCTCAAACATTGCTAGTGGGGATGCAAAATGATACAACCACTCTTGAAAACGGTTTGACAGTTTCTTTTAGAGTTAAACATACACTTACCCTATGATCCAGAAATCACACACCTAGGTATCTACCCAAGAGAAATGAAAACTTAACATTAACAGAAAAACCTGAACACAACTGTTTATAGCAGCTCTACTCATAATCATCCAAACTGGAAACAACCCAAGTGTCCTGCAATGGGTGGAATGTATAAACAAACTGGTACATCTGCACAATGGAAGACTCAGCAGTAAAAAAGAAGGAACTACTGATATTTGCAACAACTCAGATGAATCTCAAAGGCATGCTATGTGAAGTAAGCAAGTCTTAGAAAGTTAAATACTGTATGTGAAAATTTATAGGATGTAGTTAAAGCAGTTATTAGAATTTTATAGCTATAAACTTAAGCCTATGCTAGAAAATAAAAATTTCAATTCACTTCCACTTTAAACTAGATAAAGAGTAAACTAAATCCCACAGCAAGAAACAGGAAGGATATTAAAGTTTAGAGCACAAATCTGAAAACAGAAAAACAGTAGAGAAAAAAAACAACAAAACCACAGTTGATTCTTTTAAAAGGGCAATAAAACTGACAAACTTTTATTTAGACTGACCAAGAAAAAATGAAAAAGACACCAATTACCAAAATCAGGAATGAAAGAGGAGGCATCACTATTGACCCTATAGAAAAAGATTATAAGGGAATATTATGAGAAACTGAATACTAACCTAATTTAGGTGAAACAGACAAAATCCTAGAAAGATATAAAGTAGTAAAACTGATTCAAGAAGAAACAGAAGATCTGAACAGACCTGTAACAAGAAATTCAATTAGCAATTACAAATCTTCCCACAAAGAAAATCCCAGGCCCAGATGGCTTCACTGCTGAATTCTACCACATATTTAAATAATAAATCCAGTTCTTCACAAACTCTTCCAGAAAACAGAGAAAAAGAGAACACTTCCCAACTCCTTCTATAAATTCAATAGTATCCTGATACCAAAGCCAGACAAAGATATCACAAAAATAGAAAACAACAGATCAATATCCCTCATGAATACATATATACAAAATTCAATTAGTAAACCAAATCCAGCAACAAATAAAAAAGATTAGATACTATCACCAAATGGGATTCATCCCAGGAATGCAAGTTTAACATCTGAAAATCAATTAACATAATACAACATGTGAAAACAAATTAATTTAATACATTAATAAAGGACAAAAAGCCACATGATCATATCAATATATACAAAACCCACGCATGATTAATAAAAAAAAAAAACTCAGCAAACTAAGAACAGAAGGGAACATCCTCATCCTATAAAGGGTATTTGTACAAAACCTACAGCTGACATCATACTTAATGTTAAAAGACTGAAAGCATTCTTCCAACATCAAGAACAAGATAAGGATGTCCACTCTCACCATTTCTATTTACCAATCTACTGGAGGTTTTAGCTAGTACAGTAAGGCAAAACACCCAACAAACAAACAAAAAAGTAAAGGTATCCAAATTAGCAAGAATTAAAACTGATAGCTTTCAAAGCCTCAATTTTCTAGATTTTCAGTACCCACACACACATAGTACCAAAGTAGGCAACTTATGTTTAAAAACAAGAGCCAATGTGCTTTTTGTGTGGTAAATATTAAACCATGGATTTCCCTTAGCCTAGCTTGTCAACATCATCAGTGATCAGGAGTATGAAAGTTCTTCATTGGAATTAACAAACACAAGCAAGGAACTGAATATATCAATTTAAAGACTAACAGAAAAAAATATTTGCTGAACTAAAATTTATTCATTTTAAAATAGCTGACACATTTTCCAAGTGTCAATACATTTTAATTGTATCTTAATCCTTTGGAATTAAATTATATAGGCTTCATAATATCGGCTTCTCTCCTGACATAACATGCATAACATTTTTTTCCACTGTTTGTTTTAGAAAGGAAGCAATAATCTAAGTTTCCAATATGAACTCGAACTATATTCTAGTGAGGGTTCCTTTCACGGCGATACTTATGATGAAATAAAATAAAGGTCTCCTCAGTCACCCTGGTCGATCAATTTAATATCACAAGTCCATAGTCGCATACACAAAAAATATATAATTTTGTATTGCTCGAAACACAGAACTAGAACAATACCTGGCACCCACACAAGTAGTTGTTCAGTGACTATTTTTGCAGGGAGGGTTAGCGGGGCAGGCATCACAGACGTGCTCCTTGTACGGGAATTAAGTGAATTAAGTTGGAAACTGGAGAATAGTACGGAGGAAGACCCTACCTTCTGGGACAACAAATACGGAGACAGATGTATGAAAATGCCATTTACTTTCATCAGAGAGAAAATGAAGACATTTATCTCAAGCTTTACAAGTACAATTGAAGCCACTTCCAGACCCATCTATGGGAGGAAGTAACCACCTTGGTGAAGCTCTGTAACCAAAGGCAAAGGAAAAGCACACTTCAGGATTTACCCACAATCCCTGGCCACTGGGGCAGAGACCGCGTTGGTTCCTTCAAATGCTTCCCTTAGAAGGCGAGCTTTCACATACAACCTTTTAGTTCAAGAAAGAGCAAATGCATGAGCCTGGCCCTGTCACACGGTCTACAAGTCTGAACCAGAAAACAAAAATATTTTATACTCAGAGCTGATATATATGATCTATATCCAAAAACAAAACTTCTATCTGCCTCAACTGATGTTCACAGCATTAAACAGTTTTATCTGTCAAGCTGTTTCAAAGATTTATCTTAAATAAAAGGAACTCTCAATTACATGTTAAAATGTAGCCTCCAACCCTACTTGTTGCTGCTGCTGCTTCTTTTTCCTTAATAAAACATCAAGTCCATCCTTTATACATACTGTTGGGAAAACATGGTTATACTGAAATTTAAAACTTCTGAACTAATAAAACCAACACCATGTTCCTATATTCTGGTGTGCCTGACCGCCCCTGAAACTTCCAGCAATCCCCACTTGCTCCTTACTGCCAAGTCCTTTTGTTGCTGTGCCATCAGGCTGCTAGCCCCCAAAATTTAGCTAATATACCGTTTCTTTGCACTTTCAGCCCTGGTGGTAGCCAGTATTTCCCCAAGTATCCAAACAAAGGCCTGTTGTCAAGGACAAGAGCCTATGTGGACCTGGCTGCAATGCCCGCGGCCATTAAGTAGATTTAAATACAGCCTGAACCGCCGGGTGGCAGAGGAGAAGGTGCTGACAGACTTGGATGAGCAAAAAACAGAAGTTCATTTTTCTCAGGCCATCAAACAGTCAGTTCAGAAATATTTATTGAGCACTTTCTCTGTGTCAGGCTCTGCTCAAGGTTATGGGCACATCACAGGGAATAAGACCAAACCGCAGGACCTCAAGGAGCCCATGCTCTACTCGGGAAGAGCACTAAAGGTCATCCAAAATGCAGAAAGCAAAAATTCCAGCTCTAGTTAGGGGAAGAAAATAAAGTAGTCAACTCCTTTATGTCCCAGGAGAACATTAGTAAAATATTGCATCAGATGCAAACTATTATATACAGAATGGATAAACAACAAGGTCCTACTGTATAGCACAGGGAACTATATTCAATATCCTGCGATAAACCATAATGGAAAAATATGAAAAAGAATGTATATATATGTATAAATGAGTCACTTTGCTGTATAGTAAAAATTAACACAACATTGTAAATCAACTATATTTCAATAATTTTTTTTTAATTGCATAACTGATTTCCCCGCCTCTACCCTTGCCACCTTCTAATATACTCTCAACACAGCAACCAAGTGGCCTTTGCAAAACATAATACACCCTTGCCTAAAGCCATTTCATGGCTGCTCATTACACTGGGCGTAAAGCTAAAAATCCTTGACGTGGTCTAAAAGCCCCTGCGTGATATTCCAGCAAATCTTTCCAACTTCGAAGGCACCATGTCCCCAGTTACTATGCTCCAGCCACACCAATCTTTAAACTTGTCAAACACACTCAGCTCTCCTGTCAGGGGTGGGGTTTTGTCTGAAATATTTTCCTACCTCCCAAGTCCCAATTTGGATAATCCCTACTCATCTTTGTTGGAAGCACTTTCTCCCCTACCCCTATCCTCTTCCTCTCCCACCTTCACCCCATACACACCCTGAACTAAATGAGGATGTCAGGTACACTTTTAAATTTCCAAATAATTTGCTTTCATGTACTATTTGCTGAAAATGTAACCTGCAAACCCCAGCTCTTGCTCCGTGTGTGTGTGTGTGTGTGTGTGTGTTTAAATAAAATATCAGGTTTCCTTTATACTAGTGGAAATACATGGGTATATTGCTTCTAGAGCACTTACTAGTTTACATGTATATATTTACTTGTATGACCATACTATTTTGTTCACGTCTTTTCCACTAAGCCCTAAGTTCCATGAAGACAAGTAAGGTGTCAGTCTGTGGAAATACAATGTCCCCAGAGGCTAGCAGGATGATGACTGACACAAAGGAGGTACTCAAGGAGAAAAGCAAATGAATTATGATCACCACCAATGGGAATAACTGTAATTTAAACTTCAGAGAACTGCTCCCAAAGATAGCTCAGTTCCAAGAGCCACATTTTGTTTTGCTTGAGTTTCTGCTGTAATGAAGACTTTACTAGAAAAATGAAAGCCAGACTGATTAAGAGACTGCTGAAAATCTACTTGTAGCTGACACTTCCTTTCCAATGGGTTAGAAATGTATCTAATGTGTGGATTTGGTTTCTTTTTATTTTTAAATGTGGATATCCTGTCTATTTAAAAGGAAGACTTTGAGGATCAAAAGGAGTGTTTATTACTTAAGCACTCAGAGCATTATTAAAAAATAAGACTTCGGCTTCCCTGGTGGCGCAGTGGTTGAGAATCTGCCTGCCAATGCAGGGCACACGGGTTCCAGCCCTGGTCTGGGAAGATCCCACATGCCGCGGAGCAACTGGGCCCGTTGGCCACAATTACTGAGCCTGCGCGTCTGGAGCCTGTGCTCCACAACAAGAGAGGCCGTGATAGTGAGAGGCCCGCGCACCGTGATGAAGAGTGGCCCCCACTTGCCGCAACTAGAGAAAAGCCCTCGCACAGAAACGAAGACCCAACACAGCCATAAATAAATAAATAAATAAACAAATAAATAAAAATGATTTAAAAAAATAAGACTTTATAAATATTATTGTTACTAATTTAAATGAACCAACTTCCTAGTATGAGAACAGGCATCTTGATTCCTATTAAAACACTAACTTTGAAAATGTTCTCTATAATGTATTATTAGGTAGCTACTCATACCTAATGTTGCCTATTTGAAGGAAATACTACTTTATTTAGTTTCAGCTTTTAAGTTATAATGAAAACAAGTGTTTTGCTTTTGTCCAAATATGTATACAACAAAGAAAAAATTATAAACGCCTCCACAGATGTGTCAAACAATGTCACTGTATGACATTTCTATACTAGCTATTATGGCATGGTAATCTTAGAGATGTCCAAACATTACTTGTGCAATGCAAAAATATTCACAGTAGCCCTCTGTCAGAAACATGTCAATTACTACAATAACATGGACTACACACACACACACACACACACACACACACACACACACACGCAGAGTATATGCAATATACTCTGACCTTTTATAAACAAAAAGCAAGTAAAAAACCCATATTTCCTCTTTTTAAAAGATATTTGTTTTGATGAAAAAAAGTAACATTACTAATACAGGTGGATCACAAAATAATATATAATTTTGTGCTGCTAAATGTACCAAAAAGACTCAATGTTAAACTAATTCTGTTTAAAGGTATCGGCCTCAAAGAAACACTTAAATTACCACCTGGTGAGCAATGTCCGGTTGGGCTCTTACTTTAAGCTGCTTGAGGGAGGTCCAAACAAAGTGCATTTTAACATACAAAAGAGTCAGTAAAGAGATAACTATTAAGACTATATGAAAAGTGATGTCCAGAAATAAAGATAAATCTCACTGCATTAAAAAAATGTTTATTTTACCTTCTTAAATCATAAAGAAAAAAACTGCCCTTAATGGTTATTTTTATAATCAAGTATTTAAAACTTTAAGCTTACCATTTTGTTTCAATTTTGGACAAAATTTTAGGCAACAATTCAAATACATCCATGCAATATGTTTGCTTCTCTGATAATTAAAAAAGCTAGCAATACAGGCCTCCCCAATCCCAATCCTACCCTATTAACTTTTTTGCTGAACACCTTCCATGTAAACTTTGGACTTGGGGTTGACAAATGAAGACATGAAAGAATGACTCCATATTCTGATAACCAATAACTCATCTGCATATTATAAATGGTACATAACATCATTTGTTGACTTCCAGCCCCAGGTGAAAGCTGCCAGTAGTCACATCTTTCTCATCTTTAGGGTTACCAACGTTTACCCTGTCCCCTGAGGGAAATTTCTGACTCATCTAAATAAAACTGAAGAATCCATCATATAATGAATAGTCTTATTACCTTAAAATTAACCTGTTAGATTTTCCTTCTGTGTTCTTGAGGCTTTCATTGTCAAAGTGGAAAACCTCCAGTAAAATTAATGTACAGAAATCTGATTCTATTCTACCATACATATTCTTGTCTTGCCATGAATTCACTGGAACTAATGCGCATGGGCTGAAGAAATTGGCGTGGCAGAAGACTGGGGTCCCAAGTTACAAGTTACAAGGACACTGGCTCCATCTACTCTAAATGTGCACTCCCTTTCAGAGTCTAAAACAGCTGTGTGAATCACAAGAAATGGCCTAGCAAGCCCCAAATGTACCAGAGGTCAGCTTTCTAAAGGCAACATCTATTTTTAAACTAATATAAGTTGGGTTCTAAATTTGACCTGCATTTAAATTATCATCTGGTGAGGAATGTCCAGCTGGACTCTTACACACTTTAAGGTGCTTGAGGGAGGTCCAAACAAAATTCATTTTATGCACAACAGACAAAGCCTTCTCTTAGCAACTGGCATCCTCCACAAAGGAAGAGTAGCAGCTGTGAAGAAAGAGCCATCCTGCAGCTGAGGGTCCCTGGAATTTACTTCTTCACATAACTAATAAAAGCAGGCCATTCTTCGCATTGAGATGGTTTGGGAAAACCAATTTCCGATTGCTCAGCACAACAGAATGAAGGAATAGAGCATATTTTCAACAGCGTGCAGAGGACATGAATACCGTCCCAAAGAAGCCAACAAAGACCTATTTTTAAGGTTCCTCACAGTACACTTCTCTTTAGAAAGTTCACAGGGCAATCCTGTCCAAAATAGCCTTACTGACAATGAAGAAAGAGTTTTCTTTTAAATTTTGGGCTCAGAAACTGGAAAATAAAAAGAAAACCATGAATATCCTATCACAGTTATCAGTTAAATAATTATGGTACCAATTGATAATTTTGGAAATTGGTATCATTCTCAATTTTAAGAAACTTCAAAACAGAACTTCTACAATTTTTAAAACTTACATTTCAAGAGTATTACAGTGGTAAAGGTTGACACTAGCATAGGTACATGTATCACTTAGGAAACTATGTCCTATCAATTTTAGTATCCACATTAGGAAAATCACTGCCAGGGCAGAGGTGAAAAAATAAAACAAATAAATCTCTGAAAAAACACTATAAATATAAACCTACGTAAGTTATATATCTATTTCTATAAACCAAAATCACAAGAATTCAGTAAACAATTGCTAATCAAGAATGAAATTAAAATACCAAACGTGTCCATATATGTATGTCACACCCAAAACCTATCTCCTCTCACTAGCCTACAATTCTGGCCCAGTCCATCATACCTAAAGATAAACTAACATTACGATTTAGAGGGCAAAGCAAATCCAAGTACTTGATTTTCTAGATATGTGGATAATCAATCTGATTTCAAGGTTCAAAAAATATAGACCATGAAAATTAAATGCACAGTATATGAACCAAAAGCCTTGATTCCATCATGCCTCCTTCACTTCCATTCATTCATTCAAAGAACATTTTACTGAGCAATACAGCTGAGGCTGCTTGTTGCTACCCAGTGTCCACTCTCTCCTTGTTCCTAACAGAACCCCTAATTTATCTGGGGAAAGCAAGACAACTAATTGAAAGACTCCCTTTCATAGCCTCCTTAACAGCTCGATGAGTCCACAGGACTAAGTTCGGGCCAATGAGACACATGCACGTGTTTTAAGAAAAGTAGGCAAAGAAAAGTTACGTAAAGGGAGCTGACCCTGTTCAGAATTTCACCTTTTTTCTTCCCTTCTTCCACGTTTTAGAATATGAACATGATGCTTCCAGTAGCCATCTTAGGCCTTAAGGATGCATGCTAAGAATTTAAAGAGAAAGTCTAAGCAGTATTTCTTTTTTTTTTAAATTTATTTATTTATTTATTTTTGGCTGTGTTGGGTCTTCGTTTCTGTGCGAGGGCTTTCTCTAGTTGCGGCGAGCGGGGGACACTCTTCATCGCAGTGTGCGGGCCTTTCACTGTCGCGGCCTCTCTTATTGCGGAGCACAGGCTCCAGACGCGCAGGCTCAGTAGTTGTGGCTCACGGGCCTAGTGGCTCCGCGGCATGTGGGATCTTCCCAGACCAGGGCTCGAACCCGTGTCCCCTGCATCGGCAGGCAGATTCTCAACCACTGCGCCACCAGGGAAGCCTTAGCAGTATTTCTTTAGTGCTGTCATGTTCAGGGAAGTCATGGTCAAAGATACTGGTAACTGCAGAAGCTATAGGATCATCTCTGATGCTGTTTTTGCCTCATTATTGCTACCAACAGTCTGGTGTCACATATATAGAAATATAAACAAGCTTATAAAATCTCTGAAAAAACAGGGCTTAAGGAACAGCACTTACTTTCTTTAACAAGAACTTAATGTTCTTAAAGAAGAAACAAAACATAAGAATCACAAGTCCTTTCTCTGTTTATACCTTTAACCTTTCACTTAAGCGTCTACATACCGAGGATGCGGTGAGTGTCTGTCTGTCTCCCCGACTCTCCTAGAAGAACTTAAAGGTGACGATTACTGTTGTTCACTTTCGCAGCCCTAGAACCCAGCATATAGGAGATACTCAATAAATGTTAAATGAACAACTTGAAGCGAATGAATGCAGAGCTCCTCCATCAAGAGTCCTCCAGTGACAGATAATTCTATAGTTCTGAAGGATGCCGGTATCCACCGGAGGGCCAGCTCATTCAGTGACACAAAGCACAGCACAGTGGAAAAACTGCCACTCCCTGGCCAGCTAAGGAGCCCTGCTCTTTACCTCAGGGGTGTACAGACCTCACTCCCTCATGTCTCCACAGGCTGAGTCGGGGGAAGTGGGCACTGGAGAGCTCCGGTCTTCCTGTCTGCTCCTCCTGCTTGCCCACTCGCCCTTGCTCATCCATTACAAGTCTACTGAGCGCCCACTACGCACCACGCACTGTGTAGGAATGCCGGGAATAACGTTAATGACCGAAAGAACCATCCTCAAGGAATCTATCATCCAGAAGAAGTAAGAGAAAAGCACAGAAGCGATTACAGTGTAACGTGAACAAATGATGACTGTACATAATGTGAGCTTCCTCTGGGGAGGCTGAGCACAGTTTGGAGTGAACACTAATCTGACTATCTCGTTGATTCCACACCATCACTGCTGGACTTCCTCTCTGTGACAGGGGCAGCAGGGACCAAGCCACCGCACCAGTCAGGAGGGGACGGCATGGAAGACAGGAAAGGCTGAGCGGTGAAGTGAAAGTTGAACAATCAACAGAATTTTCCCGGGTTGAAAGGTGTAGGCAGAAGGTTTCACACAGAGAATTAACCAGGCAGAAACATCCAGAGGCAAGAAAAGACTACAGTTCATCAGAACAGCATGGCAGAATTTGCTGCTGGATCAGGGAACACACCTACCCAAAGCAGTTTTTAACACCTGAGGGACTGAGCTTTCACGACTTGTATCTAAAGGAGAGGCTCAGAGAGAAAGGCCTGATGATTTTTCATAAATATTTCTAAATCACGTGCCTTCAGGAAAGGCATGAAAAGACTCTCTTAACCTGAAGCACACAGTATCGATCCTGCTCTATTTTTAAGCCCAGGTTATTAATATTTATAATTTTAAAAGATTACTTATTGGGGAGTAATAATAGGACATTAAGAATTTTACAAAAGCATAGCAATGGACTGGAAAAAAAATTTTCCCAAAACTGAAATATTTCTTCAAAATGTCCCTACATAATGCATTTCCCTTTCAACTTTGAAAAGACCGTTAAGCAGATTCATGACTTAAAAATACAGTTCGCATTTGGCAGCAGAGTCAACTCTTTCAAACCTGATTTCCCCTCCCCTCCCCTTCTGTTTCAGTCATAGAAATCTGGTTTTATTTGGGCTGGCAATGTGCCCACTTAAACACCACACTGGAGCCTCCTTGAAGACAGCGGTGGCCAAGGAGTTTCAAGTACAAGTCAGGCAGAAGATTCCAGAAAGCCCCTCTGCCGCTGTTCTTTCCCCTCCTCTTGCAGGCATCTTGGCTGGAGCTCCAAGAGAGCCCTGTGGTTACGTGGACGGAGGCCTTATCCTCAGGATGCTGAAAGCCTGAAGGAGCCAAGACCCTCCCAATGATGTGGTAGAACCCCCCAACCCAAGCACCTTCCCTACAGACATTTTATGTGAGCAAATCAAACCCTGTCTTATTAGATTCCTGTTCCTACTAGACAAACACAAATTTCACTGCAGATGCGAGTGAATATTTAAACTATACACAGTAAGATTTGGCAAAAAGCAGTTTCAACTAGACTTACAGTATTAAAATATATTTCATGAGTCCCTGTCTTTTTTCATCAAAATCACACATTCTACATCCTTATTAAACAACCTTTTTAAATCAAAATAAATCTTTTCTAATTTTTTTCTTTGGACACAGACATCTGGTTCTTGAAATAAATATCTGACCTACTCTGGGAGCTGAATGGGGAGAGTGAGGGGGGCCGGCAGAACAATCCCTGGAGAGCAGGCGTGTGGGGCAGTGTGCAGGGGGAACAGGGAAGTTACACATCGATAACGGCACAACACAAGCTGTTTACAAAAAGCTTCATTGTGTTTTGCAAGCCAGGTGAATTATTAGGTAAGATTCAATTTGGAGGTCTTTGATCTAAACTAATCTCTGGCAGCCACTGCCTAAGCTCATAGAATCACACTGAGATTTAAATGTAATAGCATTCTTATTCTACTTGATACCCCAGTTATTTCATTTTTTAAAGGTATAGTTGCTTCACAGTAACTTCCTTGACATCGGTGAGACACATTCTTGTATTTCTGTGGAAATAGTACTGCACCCCTTTCCTCCATCCTCTACCATCAAAATAGCTAAGATTATGCCCAACAAAAACAGAATAATTCCACAGGGCTGGGATGGGGTAGGGGAGGGGACTCCTGTCTTTGGGCAGAATCAGAAATTTACTGACTGTAGGAAAGCCAGGATCACCTCCATTGTAACTCGATGTACAGCTTTTGTTTGAAGCTAGAAACAAAATCCAAATGAAGAAACTAAACAGAATATAATCTATTTCCCCTTTTATCTCTGTTCACTTCTTTAAAAAAGAGTACTCCTTTCTATTTCAAATATTTAGCTAAACTAACAACAAGCCTACTGTGAAGTCAACACCACCAGACAACTACTGAATCCCTGCTCTATGCTGGATCATTACACAAACACCCATTTGCTTTGCCTCTTTTTTTTTCTTTGCCACACCATGCAGCACGTGGGATCTTAGTTCCCCAACCAGGGATCAAACCTGCACCCCCTGCATTGGAAGCACGGAGTCTTGACCACTGGACCGCCAGGGAAGTCCCAAAACATTGGTTTTGTTTATGGGCAAAATGGCATAGTGAAATGTATATAATGTCTAGATTCAAACCTGGATTTGAATCCTGGCTCTAAGAATTACTAACTGTAGGTAAAACCTTGGGCAGATTAATTTCCTTCACTCTGACGTCAATTCTTACAACTATAAAATGAAAGTAATGGTATCATTCTCCTCCTAGCATTGTTGAAAAAATTAGTGCTAATGCATACATTAGGCATTTTACAGCTATTAATATAATGCTAATTACTAGAAAGGTTTTATTTATTTAACTATCAAAGATAAAATGAGAGGTGAAAAAATTAAATTAAAAAAACATAACTAAAAGTATCAACTAAAATAAAAAGCAAAATGAGAGACAGTAACTTCTGAGTAACAAGAGCCCTCTTAGCTCCTGCCTGGAACACTTCCAGTGATGGGAACTCACTACCTCAAAAGGCAACTTCGTCATTCATGCAAAGTTGCCTTAGCACACACCGAGGATGGTATCTACCATGTGTCAGTTTCTGTATCCGGCTTGAGGAAACAGATAATTAAGACATGGTCCCCTGCTCTCAAAGAATTCATAGCTCCCTCTCATGAATACAACATGTGACAGGCAATGAGGGAAGAAAAGCACAGAGTTCTGCAGGAGGGCAGAGGTGGGGCACACCACCCAACCTAGGGTGTCAGAAGGAAGGAATCCCTTGAGTAAAATCTTACAGAACAAGGAGGAGGAAAGAGAAGTGCTGAAAGGGAGCAGCACCCTGAGGTGAGAGACAGCCCAGGGTATCAGAAGTACCAGGTTCAAAGCAGGGAGCAGTAGATAATGTGATTGCCCAGCTTCCCATCAGAGGGCTGGAAGACCACGGAATAACGCCGGACTTTCTCCCACAGGCTGCGAGGAGCCTTGGAAATGTTTTCAGCAGGGAAGTGACAGGGTTACACATGCTTTTTTGGTACAGAAATCATGGTGGCAACGTGTAAAATGAACTGCATGCGGCAGGGCAGAATGGGATGGTAAACCAGTAGTCCAGGTGGGCAACAATAAGGCTACAGAGTTAGAATTCACATTTTAAGCTCAGCTAAGCTGTTACAAGATTTTCTAAGCAATTACAATTAAGCTGGGTCTTCTTTGGTTTCTGAAGAGATTTTGTATATATGTAATCTCCCAACAATATCAATGGCTCCAGAAGAATAGGATCAAGTGGCCTGGTTTGAAATTCTCACTAGGCATGGTACAATGTGGATGAAAGGTGAATGTAGGTACATTTTCAACTTCACTGAAAGCTCCCAGAAAACATTCCCCTCTCTCAGTTCCACAGCCAAACGCCTCTACTTACGATCAACCGTTACTAACAGAAATAAAAACTGAATCTCAAACATTTTTATCATTTGCCTATGCGATGTGGATAATCTACTATCTAAATAAGTGTTTAGATTTAGGTAAAGAAGAAAATTCTGATAGCCCCCAAATTTTGACCACTTTTAAGACTTTTCCCCCCAATGACTTTATAGCATGCCCTTGGCCTATAACTGTGAAGTCACTTATCAAAAAGAGCAAAACAACTCTGTGGGCATTGAAAAAGGCTCTTATCTGTGCTTAGTTATCAGCTGAAACTGTTTGTAAAAAGGAAGAATACCACACAAGTTGTCTGGCTGACAGAGTTGGCTGCTGCCTGTATATTCACAAAGAAAAATGTGTATAAACATGAACATTCAGGCACAAGTATCCATCTGGACAGGATATTAACCCATTCCTCGATTCCTTAAGGGTCTTAATCTCTCAGAAGTATAAAATCAACCAACTGGTTTAAGTGCACTTTAATTAATTTGGGTGAGAGGGAGGGAGGACGGAGAGAAGGAATCATCTCTTTTGAACACAATAAGGACCCATCTCCATAAGATCATTCGAGAAGTTTAAAAGATTAAGCAACTAGGACCCCAAATTATCCACATGAAAAAAAAGTACCAAATTCTTATTTCCTTGAACCTCAACTTGTCTAAATCTTCCTTTGGATTCAGTCCCCTGGCACTGGATTAATGGCATAATTCTACTGAAGACATGCACTCAGGAAAAGGGTGGTGATAAAAAGTGGTTACTTACACCTAGCTGACATGGGGAAAAATGGCAGAAGAAATATTCGGATGACATAATGAATCATAAAACCGAGACTGTTCCGATTCTTACTTTGGTTTAAGCTGGATAATCACTAAACCCAGCCCATGATTTTTAAAGCTCCAACACACCTAGTCAAAATGCCCTTTACATTTATAAAATGTATAGTTAATTTTTAGTATTTAATTTGGACTTAATCCTTTCCTTCCGAGAATTTTGCCCCATTCAATGAAGCAATCTCACAGCTGAAAGGGTAAGAGCAAAGCAAGGCTCTAGAGCTAGGCCATGTGAATTCGGTCCTATGCACTTATCTCCTCTGTGCCTGTCTCCTTCCCTGTCCGTCAGGACCAACCTCACAGGGTTCTTGTGAGGATGACATGGGATAACCCACATAAGGTTGCTCAGCACGGGGTCCGGCACAGAGCTCCATAAACACTACCAAATTGTTATTAGCCTTAAACAGTAAAAACACGGCAAGCACTAAGGGAGGCAAGATCCAAGCCCTCAAGACTTGACCCTTTTGTGGAAAACAGATGCTAAAAGCATAAAAACAACTATAATAACCAATGTGATATAGCTGTAAAGGGATATCATACGATTTTTCAACTATCTTCCATTTTCATCTTCTGTCACTTTCTATCATTTAAATGCCACGAGTTATCCTTAATTACCTTCAACTTGGCCATTCTAATTGTCTACTCCTATAGCCCGCTGTGATCCCATTAACATGGCCTCCTGAGGTTGGTTTGAAGAGATTTATGATCACCTACAGTTGATTCCTCCCTAATTTTTAATGAATTTCTACTGATAAATAATTACTTAAAATAAATTAGCTAATTTCTAGACCATGTAGTTTTTCCACTGGGAACCTACTGAGCTATGTTTGTTTTTCACCAGCTGTTTGGATAATTATATTTAGTCCACATTTTTTTAAAGGCGGTAGAGAATGAATATGTTAATAATTAGCCCCTCTTTTTGGACTTCCCTAAATCCTCTAATTCCTCTTAAAGCTTTTGCAAGAGGTTCAGAGTGAAGATGAATCAACTCACATCTCGGAGGCAGCTCAGTAGCTGGATACTGAGGGCTTAAAATCAGACAATTCTTGATGTAATAAAGATAAGAGCTACAAGGTAAACAGAATAGTGAATGACTACAGGTGCATCCCTGCATTCCCAGGTGCATCCAGGTGCCTTTCCGCAACAAAAATCAAATGATACTAAATGTAAATTTGCATATGGTACTGAGTCAGAATGACTGGCCAGAAACAACCCGGAAACTAACCCCATCACCATAAAACACGAAACTGCAAGCCACATTGCAGAGCAGTTTTCCTGGGTTCCCTTACCCTGCTGCTCTCCACCCAGGGCGCCCCTCCCCAATAAAGTCTCTTGCTTTGTCAGCACGTGTGTCTCCTCAGACAATTCATTTCCAAGTGTTAGACAAGAGCCCACTCTAGGGCCCCGGAAGGAGTCCCCCTTCCTGCAACAATGGGAAGCGCACTGCCCCATTCTAAAGCCCCCCCTTTGTGTCTGCAGGACTTAAAAAAAGAGAACCTCAGGGGCACAGGAAGTACCAGAGAAACTGACCCTTACTAATATAGCCCACTGATTTTTGGCCAAGATGCAAAGGTAATTCAAAGGAGAAAAGACTGTCTTTTCGACAAATGGTGTTAGAACAATTAGATATCCATATGCAAAAAAGGGAACCTTGACTGAAGCCTCAGACCTTATACAACTATTAATTCAAAATAGATCTAAATATAAAATGTGAAACTATAAAACATTTAGAACAAAGCATAAAAAACAATCTTTACGACCTGGAGCTAGGCAGAGTTCTTGGAAGCTACACACAAAGCACGATCCATTAAAAAAATTAAAAAGATAAATTGCACTTCTTCAAAATTAAAAATTCTTGCTCTGAAAAAGACACTATTAACAAAGAATGAAGAAATAAGGTACAGACTGAGAAAAATATTTGCAAATCACATATGCAATGAAGGATTTGTGTACAGAATATGTTAAAAACCAAAAAAACTCCAAAAACTAAACCAAGAGAAGAAACAATCCAATTTAAAAATGGGCAAAAGACTTGAACAGACCCTTCACCAAAAAGGATATATAAATGGCTTCAAGTAAGCACATCAAAATGGCTGCAAAGAAGCTTCAAGTAAGCACGTGAAAAAACGTTCAACGTTACTAGACATTACGGAAATGCAAAGTAAAACCGGAGATACCACTACACATCTACTAGAATGGCTAAAGTAAAAAGTACTGACAATACCAAGTGCTAACAAAGACGCCAAGCACCTGAAACTCTCTCTCATGCCCTACTGGCGGGAATGCAAACTGATACAGTTAACTCTGTAAAATGGTTTGAAATTTCCTTAAAAAGTTAAACGTACACCTTCAATATTCTCCAGCCATTCTACTGCTAGGTATTTACCAAAGAGAAAGGAAAGCATACGTACGTGAGAAGACTGCTACACAAAAGTTCAGAGTAGCTTTATTTGTAAAACCTAAAAAACGAGAATAACCCTAATGCTCTTCAATGGGTTAATGGATAAATAAACTGGAATACACCCACAAAGTGGGATCCCACTCAGCTATTAAAAGGAACATACTATCAATACCCCGCAACAACTTGGATGAATTTCAAAGGCATTCTATTGAGTGAAAGAAGTCAGCATCAAAAGACATGCTGTATGCTTCCATTTAAATGACATCTTTGCATAGGCAAAACTACAAGGATGGAGAACACATCAATGGTTGCCAGGATTTAGGGGTGGAGAGAGAATGAGGGAACATTTTGAGGGGATGGAATGGTTGTGGGAATAGTTACACAAATCTACATATGTGTTAAAACCCATAGAATTGTATGACACAAAAAAAGGCAATTTAACTTTTATTTCACGTTGATTTTTTTAACCAACATAAAAATACCTCAAATTTACAATAACATCTTGTTAACTAAATTATGTAAATATTGTACTGCATATTGCCACAGAAATGGGTTTTAAAGACAACGGGACAATGGAGCAATGTAGTATGAAGTATTATTTAAACCAAGTTTATTTATAAAGTATTTAAAAGACACCATAAAATCATCTCTTTCCAAAGTTAACTGCTCAGCCACAAAAAGTATGACTGCTTAATGAAAGAAAGCCAATATTCAGTAGAGCCCAACAGAGCTAGACATCTAAGCATCTGGCTTTTGAGATGTTGATGTTACAAAGCAGGTGAATCAACAGGGACACAGATGCATGAACCTGGAGACATCTGAAGTTTGTCCATTACAGTCCGGTCCCATCTCTATCCCCACAGGGCTTTCCATACCTCCTCCATTTCCTCGACAGGAAGCACTCAATGCACATAAAGTTTGTTTGAAAACATGAAGAGCATGTATACAAAAGGAAAAGGTCAAGGAAACCAGTTTCACTGAGAACATCTGGACTGTGTCACCATGACCACAAGTGGTTGATGCCGCCACAATGTGCCAGCAGCTGAGCCTAATTTCTATAAGCCTAATGTTAGAACTGAGTCTCTACTCAACGGAGTGAACGGAGGGGAGGACCAGCTCTCAACTGCACTACTAAACCGAAAGAAACTCCAAAACGCTATGATAAAACATTTTCTAACACACGTCTCTGCACTATTTCTGTCAAACTGTGTTAGTCTTCCATTTCCTCAAAGCATTTTTTTATGGAGTCATTTTTGCCTATTTCAAAGAAAAACGGTAACAACCATTAAAAGGGTAACGCAGATGTCACCCCACCCCACTTGCACTGGCGCTCCTTTTCAATATGTTCTATATGATATAGCGCCGGCCGTTTCATTGCAGAAAATAATTATCAATATGTTACTTTAAAAAGTATTCTTGAGGGGCTTCCCTGGTGGCGCAGTGGTTGAGAATCTGCCTGCTAATGCAGGGGACACGGGTTCGAGCCCTGGTCTGCGAAGATCCCACATGCCACGGAGCAGCTGGGCCCGTGAGCCACAATTGCTGAGCCTGCGCGTCTGGAGCCTGTGCCCCGCAACGGGGGGGGGCCGCGATAGAGAAAGGCCCGCGCACCGCGATGAAGAGCGGTCCCCGCACCGCGATGAAGAGTGGCCCCCGCTTGCCGCAACTGGAGAAAGCCCTCGCAAAAAAAAAAAAAAAAAAAAAAAGTATTCTTGAAACAGAATTTTTTTTTAATGATGAAGCTTTGGATAATTTTTATTTTTTTCTTTCTATTTTTCTTTACTTCTTGAAGGTTCCCTATACTGAAACATGAAAACAGTTGAACTCCCTTTCTTCTACTCCTAACACAATTTGCCATAAATGATGACTGTGACCATCATGTCTTCATTTTTAATACTCTTAAGGAAATCATACTTTTTAGTGGCTCTATCTAATATCTCACTATCACCACCAAAAGCAAGGGTGGGAGTGGTTGATACCCTAAACTTTCAGATAACATCACTCTCACCAATTATTACAAAAATAATTCAGTTACAACCATAAGGAGAGTCCAGTTATTTTTAAATGAGAGAGATTCCTCCTTGATCTGTTTCACTTGCTTGAGAACAGCGCACAGGAACAGATGAATATTTAATAAGCCTGCTTTGACTATCATATTTCAAGCCTAAAGTATATGCTACATTATTCTTTTTTTTTTAATAGATCTTTATTGGAGTATAATTGCTTCACAATACTGCATTAGTTTCTGTTGCACAACAAAGCGAATCAGCCATATGCATACACATGTCCCCATATCCCCTCCCTCTTGAGCCTCCCTCCCATCCTCCCTATACCACCCCTCTAGGTCATCGCAAAGCTCCAAGCTGATCTCTCTGTGCTATGCTGCTGCTTCCCACCAGCCAACTATTTTACATTCGGTAGTGTATACAGCTACATTATTCTTTAAAAGTGGTACTTAAAAGTATCACTTTAAAAGTGGTACTCTTGGGGTTCTTTCAGACAGGTACTTAAAAATAATCACCTGACTGTACATGACGGAACCCTGACTCATGCACAGGCAGTGCTTCTCTTTGCTAGATGTCAAAAGTGAAAGGTGATGTCCCATGACGTCACCACAGTAGTGCTCTCCTTTCTGTTGCCTAGGATGCTATGATTTCTGTTAGTCTCAGTAGCCAGCAAAGATCGTCGTCTGCATTCAAAATAAAATCAATACACAGAATTTCATCCACACTCACAATTTTTTTTTTAAAGAAAACTCATTCATTTTACATGATTTGAAGCCTAAAGTAGAAAGTTTTTTTTCAGGCTGGACTATATTAGCAATGCCTACTGGCAAAAATGCAAGTTAGAAAATCAGGCTTGAGAAGGTAATTGTAAAGAGACAAATGAAGAAAGGAAAACTTGGATGCCACACATGAAGCCTGGTGATACCAAGTCAGGGGAGGGATTCCGATTCCTAGGTACTGACGGTGGGGTGCATGGCAGAGGAGTCCTCACTTGAACAGTAATAGGGTTGCAAGAGGTACTCCACGAATCTGACAACTAAAAAAATTCTCATTCTATAATTTTAGTACAAGATTGAGATCTTTTCAGACAGTGAGCTCCTTAAAGGAATTATCTTCTTCATCACACTAGCACGGTGCCTGGTACCTAAGAGATACTCTATAAATAATTGCTGAATAGAATTTAAAAAGAAATTGAATTGCATGAAAATGACCATAACTCCCAGCGGACACTATCCACTGGTCCCCTGAGGTACGCAGAACACTCCTGGTGCTGGCCATGAGCACCATCTCCTCCACTTCGGAGAGCTTGTACAACTGCTTAGTGAGTCCCCAAAAAGAGAACTGAATTTTCTTAGACAAAATTCACTTTTCAACTAATTTCTTGGTTAATAATAGTAGCGTGTACAGAGAGAAGTCTCCGCTCTGACAATTCTTTACAGCTCATTTGTGTTTGCATTACCAACATCACCTTCAAACCACGATTCTTAGTAGGAATCTTTGTAAGCCAAGTGTCAATTTTGTAACTGGTGCTTTAATGAAAACTGGTTAACCTAATCTGTAAGTCTACTGAGTAAAAGCAGCATGTCACAATAGGTGAAAAGCAAACAGGAGTGAGGGCCCCTCCCCACGCTCTGGGCTGTGGAAGTTCCCCCACAATTCCCAGGAGGGCTGTGCTCCAAACGGGACACATCCTCTGACCCAGGACCCAAGCAAGGGTCCCGGTTTCAATTCCAATGTTTAATATTAGTAAATTTTAGTTTATTTCTTAATAGCTTATTAACAGCTCTCATATTTATTTCCTGCACTCTGACATATGCACCCATTTGGGAAAACACAGTTTTAGGTTCCTTGTGATGGCATTTCTGCTCTCAAGTTCCTGTTTCAAAGAGAGACCTGTACCTTACCCAGTTTATCTAACCTTCTACCCACAAGCAGGTCCTCAATTCAGGACTTTCAAGCCAGATTCCCACTACTCCTTCTTTCTAACCTAACTTGACTGAAGAAAAGACCAGAAAGCAGTGTCAGGAGCAGAAAGACCAAGAGATTCAGAGAAAATCTGGGTTCAAAATCTGCCATTACCAACCGTGGAACTTGGGGCCGGTTACATTTCTGAGACTGTTTCATTATTTTCAAAATGAGGAAAATTCTATTTTGTTCAACTGTCTTGGTTATTATGAAGATTGATAATTATTATAAAAGATTAATAATGATTATGAAGATAAAAGCAATTTTATTTCTATATCTATAAATATTAACATATATATTATAATCTTTATTATACAGATAATAATTTTATATATATGTGTGTACTTAACTTTAGAAATAAAGGTTATTTTTTACTTTTTTATATATTTAATTATAAATAGTTAATAATTATTTTAAAGACTACAAGTAGTTTTACTGTTTTCATTCATGTTCCCTCCTTAGTAAGTCATTCTATGAAGCACCAACTCTCAACAGCAAGAAATTCAAAAGACCTCTTTGTAGTTTCAAGTCATCCATTACTGTAATAGTTATTATGTAATTACAAAAATAACACCTCTTTAAGTGGAAAATTACAAAATTCAAAATAAGTATAAAATATAAACTCAAAGTCACCCACAATCTTATCACCCAGAGATAAACTGCTAATACTGTAGTCGTTTTTAAAATTGAGATCATATTATATAAAGTGCTTTCTATCCTTTGTAATTTAACATTATCCTACGCACATTTCTCCATGTCATTTGGTGTCATTCGGATGCTTAATCACAGTATGATAGTCTTCTACATGTATGTGTCACAATTTAACCACTTTTGCACTACCTGACATGTAGATTGCACCCAATTTTCATGTTACAAAAGCGATAAACATGCTTGAAATTTTTATGTATTTTTAAAAAACTTTTTTTTCATAGAATCAAGTCCTAGAAGTGGTAAAGTAGGACATAACCAGTTTGAAGTTCTTTGGCATATACTATAAAACTGTTGTTTATAAAGTTCCTGCAGTAAAACCCCACTTTACAAGGTAACAGGATGATAATTGGCTTAGAAATTAAAAAGGCTGATTTAAGCAGAGGCCCATAAACACACACACACACACACACACACACACACACACACACACACACACACACACCCCTACCTTAGCCATTTCACCATTTTATTTGACATTAACACGATATATATTCTTTTTTTTTTTTTATATATATTCTTTTATCCATTTCCTGATGTAGGGTCAATGTCTTCTTCATGAACAATCAGTCTCCAGACTGACTGTTAGGCTACTCATTGTCACACAAACCACACCCAAGAAAATATCATCCACAACTTCCGATTTCCCTTTTCTATTAGACTGGAGTACAAACTCAAAAGGCTCTCAAGACGCAAGCTGAGAATACTTATAGAAGTTTAATTACTCCTCCAATCCTTTATAGTTGCACGACCATACTTTGCAGCATTCTTCTTGGAGGCTTGCCTTTGGAGGCTTTCCACAGTATTTAGCATATTTCTGTAGCAAAATAACGCTCACATTTAATCAGATTACATAAAATTTTAATTATGCAATTACAATAACAAGTACCACAGACAAAAACAGATTCTTGTTATAAACAAAACTGACCCATGATCAACATTCAACACGACCAGCCTACCCCAAAGGACATGGGCATCTAGAGGGTGGTTGCCACTTGTAGGTGTTGGTGTTCCAGGCACCCATGAGCTTGGCTGCAGAAGGAACAGGGAAGTGAAGGTCACCAGAGAGAGCTCTCATCTCTCAGCACCTTGCAAGGACTGAGTATTAAGTATACATGTAGGTGCAGTATAAACTCACACAGACACAGGCTGTCCCGGAACTTAAAGGAAGGGCAGCGCACAGACACACAAACTTGCTGAATGCAGGCTGAGGACAACCGGCCAAGGTCTCTCTCCTATTCCCCCCCTCGATCCAAGTCCAAATGTTGGAGTCCAGGCTTGGTCCCCACTCCTGCTCCCTTTTCTATCTAATTCAGCCAACAGTTGATCTCATCCAGTCTCAAAGCTTCAAATACAGTGTATGTAGTGAAGACCCTCAAATTTAAAACCCTAGACAACCTGTCTCCCCAGCATGTCAAACTTAGCCGAACATGGATTCCCTACCTCCCAGACCCGCTCCATTCACCAGACTGGTAACACCACCACCATCCACTCAGGGCAAAAGGCTCAGTTGTTCTCGACTCTTCCCATTTTTAACTTTACATGCAATGTAATAGTAGCTCCTGTCACCTCTTCACGTGTATGTGAATTTAGTCCCAGTATCTGCTTCTTAAAATGTAAGCATCTAGAAAGCAGGGGACCTGCTTTGTTCACGGCTGTATTTCCAGCCCCCAAAGCAGTCCCAAGTACAAAGTAAGTCCTTACTAAACACGAGTGAAAAGAGCTCCTAAAAAATTTCAGATTCCTCTAGGAAGTGCTCCATGTAAAATTAGAAGACCAGGAGAACATTTTCCAACACCTTTTAAAATATACAATACTCACAGGTGAGGAGTGACAATAGGCCACTACCCCAACACTCTCATTTCACAGATGTGAACCTTAAGGTCCAGAAAGTTTACATAATTTAACCAAGACCATGAGAACACAACCCCTAAGGTAAATGTCTAATGACGTACAAGCAGCCCCACCAAACAATCACCCCTGGCATCCCTTCTCCTTTTGTTTATATACAACACATCTCTTGCAAGTGTTTGCAGAACCCGACTGAGTTAATATCAGAGACGTGCACTTTTTTCATTTGGTGTATGTAAGAAAACATTCAGCAAGAGGCTTCCTGCAATGTCCCCAATTGCACAGTCTCTTGAAAAGCCCACAACTAGTTTGGAGGCTGCTGAAGTGTCAGAACAATCCCAGCAGACAGAAACTCAAAGTCTAGTTGCCCAGATTCAAAATCCCAAAGTCACTCCAGGAAGCTATTGCTGCAAATGTGGCTTCCTCCTTTTACCAACGCTTCCCTAACAGAAGCTGCTGTAAATTTCCAGGACAGAGAGAGAGAGAGAGAGAGAGAGAGAGAGAGCAGCTGAGTGTCTGTAATTTGGTAACTGTCACCTGGTTTCAAATTTACTGTTCAAAGGTTCATCATAAAATGCACTCATGGAAAGCCCCACCCAGAAAGCTCCCCAAGGTAAACTTCCTACATGAGTGAAGTAATGTTACCTCATCGATTTTATCATTGCCCTGCCCCAATCTGAATACCCTAGTGCTTACAAAGATCCAGGTATCACTTCATTAAGCTCCCTCGGCATGCTATAAGGGGGCTGCCAGGCACCCCCCACTGCTGCCACCAGACCCTGCAGCTGTTAAGGTCAGCCAGGTCCCCCCTCAACTCCTGTGCCTACTCACCTAACCACATCAACTTCCTGGCCGGGGCTGGGCATGACGCATGAATGTATCCAGTGTGTGGCCCCAAGTTCTCCCTGACATTTGTTTTTATTGGATATAACAACTAGTAAATAACATGACAGGTTTCGACAAGCATCTCTTCATCTACTCCTCATAAACACCACCGCATAAAGTATACAGCAATATCACCTTCCTCATTTTTCACATGAGAATGTGGATGATCGAAGGGGTTCAGAAAGGCGACCAATGTACAGTCCACACCTGCACTGAAGTCTTTCACATCGAAAGCCCTTGCTCTTCTGCCTGCCCTAACCACATCGCCTCTTCAGGGAGCTGCACCCGTGTCCGTGCTACCCACCCTGACAGAGCACCCTTCAGTTCACTCACTCACTCGTTACAGCTCCCTACTGCCTTGATTGGGTTGTTGTTGTTGTTTGTTATTTCTCTGTCTGTTTTGCAGGCTAGGATGGATTCACATGAAACTTTTGACATCTATGAGCTCTTAGTTAATGTCAAGAGGCGTGTACCGAGGTGTGTATGACAGAATAAACACAAAACAGGTAAAAAATAATGCAAGAAAAAGATAGCAATGTTGCTCCCTCCATCTGTACTGCATTTCATAGTTTGCAAAGAGTTTCACATAGAATCAGTGCCTACCAAAATAATACCTAAGCACTAAGGTTGAAGCTGGCAAAGCTGGGACTCAGTTAAGGTGGCTGGAAGAGGCATCTTGGAGTTGAGACTTTAAAGGATGGGGTAAGGCCTTAGCGAGGTTGGGGTGACAGAGATGGGCATTCCAGAGCATTCCACAAGGGCCTGAAAATGGAAAAAGACCTGAAGAGTCAGGACTGTAGGCTGGAGTGTCTGGTTTTCACTGTGGAGGAACAAGAGCTACAGATGAAAACCAGGCAAATGTTCAAACAAAAACAGGGGGACTCGAGGGGAGACCTTCAAGATGGTGGAGGAGTAAGACATGGTGATCACCTTCCTCCCCACAAATATATCAGAAATACATCTATATGTGGAACAACTCCTATAGAACACCTACTGAACGCTGGCAGAAGACCTCAGACTTCCGAAAAGCCGTGTGGCTGACAGGGTCTTGGTGCTCTGGCCGGGTGTCAGGCCTCTGCCTCTGAGGTAGGAGAGCTGAGTTCAGGACACTGGTCCACAAGAGACCTCCCAGCTCCACGTCATATCAAATGGTGAAAGCTCTCCTAGAGATCTCCATCTCAACACTAAGACCCAGCTTGACTCAACAACCAGCAAGCTACAGTGCTGGACACCCTATGCCAAACAACTAGCAAGACAGGAACACAACCCCACCCATTAGCAGAGAGGCTGCCTAAAATCATAATGCGGTCACAGACACCCCAAAACACACCACTGGACGTGGACCTGCCCACCAGAAAGAAAAGATCCAGCCTTATCCACCAGAACACAGGCACTAGTCCCCTCCACCAGGAAGCCTACACAACCTACTGAACCAACCTTACCCACTGGGGGCAGACATCAAAAACAATGGGAACTACGAACCTATAGCCTGCGAAAAGGAGACTGCAAACACAGTAAGTTAAGCAAAATGAGAAGACAGAGAAACACACAGCAGATGAGGGAGCAAGGTAAAAACCCACTAGACTGAACAAATGAAGAGGAAATAGGCAGTCTACCTGAAAAAAAATTCAGAGTAATGATAGTAAAGATGATCCAAAATCTTGGAAATAGAATGGAGAAAATACAAGAAATGTTTAACAAGGACCTAGAAGAACTAAAGAGCAAACAAACAATGATGAACAACACAATAAATGAAATTAAAAATTCTCTAGAAGGAATCAAAAGCAGAATAACTGAGGCAGAGGAACGGATAACTGACCTGGAAGATAAAACAGTAGAAATAACTACTGCAGAGCAGAAGAAAAAAGAATGAAAAGAATTGAGGACAGTCTCAGAGACCTCTGGGACAACATTAAACACACCAACATTCGAATTACAGGGGTGCCAGAAAAAGAAAGGGACTGAGAAAATATTTGAAGAGATTATAGTTGAAAACTTCCCTAATATGGGAAAGGAGATAGTCAATCAAGTCCAGGAAGCGCAGAGAGTCCCATACAGGATAAATCCAAGGAGAAACACACCAAGACACATATTAATCAAACTATCAAAATTAAATACAAAGAAAAAATATTAAAAGCAGCATGGGAAAAACAACAAATAACATACAAGGGAATCCCCATAAGGTTAACAGCTGATCTTTCAGCATAAACTCTGCAAGCCAGAAGGGAGTGGCAGGACATATTTAAAGTCATGAAAGGGAAGAACCTACAACCAAGATTACTCTACTCATCAGGAATCTCATTCAGATTCGACGGAGAAATTAAAACCTTTACAGACAAGCAAAAGCTAAGAGAATTCAGCACCACCAAACCAGCTTTACAACAAATGCTAAAGGAACTTCGCTAAACGGGAAACACAAGAGAAGAAAAGGACCTACAAAAGCAAACCCAAAACAATTAAGAAAATGGTAATAGGAACATACATATCAAGAATTACCTTAAATGTAAATGGATTAAATGATCCAACCAAAGACACAGACTGGCTGAAAGGATACAAAAACAAGACCCATACATATGCTGTCTACAAGAGACCCACTTCAGACCTAGGGACACATATAGACTGAAAGTGAGGGGATGGAAAAAGATATTCCATGCAAATGGAAATCAAAAGAAAGCTGGCATACCAATTCTCGTATCAGACAAGTAGACTTTAAAATAAAGACTATTACAAGAGACAAAGAAGGACACTACATAATGATCAAGGGATCAATCCAAGAAGAAGATAAAACAACTGTAAATATTTAGGCATCCAACACAGGAACACCTCAATACATAAGGCAAATGCTAACAGCCATTAAAGGGGAAATCAACAGTAACACAATCATACTAGGGGACTTTAACACCCCACTTTCACCAATGGACAGATCATCCAAGATGAAAATAAATAAGGAAACACAAGCTTAAAATGATACATTAAACAAGATGGACTTAATTGATATTTATAGGACATTCCATCCAAAACCAACAGAATGTACTTTCTTCTCAAGTGTTCATAGAACATTCTCCAGGATAGATCATATCTTGGGTCACAATCAAGCCTTGGTAAATTTAAGAAAATCGAAATCGTATCAAGTATCTTTTCCGACCACAACACTATGAAACTAGATATCAATTACAGGAAAAAAATCTATAAAAAATACAAACACATGAAACTAAACAATACACTACTAAATAACCAAGAGATCACTGATGAAATCAAAGAAGAAATCAGAAACTACCTAGAAACAAATGACAATGAAAACATGACAACCCAAAACCTATGGGATGCAGCAAAAGCAGATCTAAGAGGGAAGTTTATAGCAATACAATCCTACCTCAAGAAATAAGAAACATCTCAAATAAACAACCTAACCTTACACCTAAAGCAATCAGAGAAAGAAGAACAAAAAAAACCCCAAAGTTAGCAGAAGGAAAGAAATCATAAAGATCAGGTCAGAAATAAATGAAAAAGAAATGAAGGAAACAATAGCAAAGATCAATAAAACTAAAAGCTGGTTCTTTGAGAAGATAAACAAAATTGATCAACCATTAGCCAGACTTGTGGTGGCCCCCAAGCTGTAAGCTTATTCAGCTTTCTGCTTTCCGGAGAACTGCTTGTCTCTCTCTTGGTATGCACTCCTGACGCTGCGGTATTGAGCGTAAAAAAGGAAAATGGCTTGCGGCCAGTTTCGCTCCAGGTGCCTGCTCTGCATCTAAGAGCCCCTGGTTGTTCCCCAGAAGAAGGACGTGCTGCCCTGAGGGGGAAGTCTGTATCTCCAAAGAATGGCCCATAAGGCATGCTGACGCATAGATAGTGGTGCATAGATAGTGGTGCATAGATAGTGGCGCGTATGGCGACAGAATTATGCGGAAATACAAGGTTTACTGATGTATTGTCTGATATTCGTTCCGTACTAAACCTATATATACATTCATGCTCTTTGAATAAACTTGCCTTGCAACCATCAGTTGTCTTGGCCCTTCTGACCCCATACTGGTGCTTTTCAGTTCCTTACCCCTCACCGCCAGGAACTTCTAGCTTTCTGCAGCCAGTCTGCGGCACAGACTCATCAAGAAAAAAAGGGAGAAGACTCAATTCAATGGAATTAGAAATGAAAAAGGCGAAGTAACAACTAACACTGCAGAAATACAAAGGATCATGAGAGATTACTACAAGCAACTGTATGCCAATAAAATGGACAACCTGGAAGAAATGGACAAATTCTTAGAAAAGCACAAACTTCCGAGACTGAACTAGGAAGAAACAGAAAATATAAACAGACCAATCACAAGCACTAAAATTGAGACTGTGATTAAAAATCTTCAAACAAACAAAAGCCCAGGACCAGATGGCTTCACAGGCGATTCTATCAAACATTTAGAAAAGAGCTAACACCTCTCCTTCTCAAACTTCTCCAAAATATAGCAGAGGGAGGAACACTCCCCAACTCATTCTACGAGGCCACCATCACCCTGATACCAAAACCAGACAAAGACGTCACAAAGAAAGAAAACTACAGGCCAATATCACTGATGAACACAGATGCAAAAATCCTCAACAAAATACTAGCAAACTGAATCCAACAGCACATTAAAGGGATCACATATCATGATCAAGAGGGGTTTATCCCAGGAATGCAAGGATTCTTCAATATATGCAAATCAATCAATGTGATAAACCATGTTAACAAAGTGAAGAAGAAAAATCATATGATCATCTCAATAGATGCAGAGAAAGCTTTTGACAAAATTCAACACCCATTTATGATAAAAACCCCCAGAAAGTAGACATAGAGGGAACTTACCTCAACATAATAAAGGCCATATATGACAAACCCACAGCCAACATCATTCTCAATGGTGAAAAACTGAAAGCATTTCCTCTAAGATCAGGAACAAAACAAGGTTGTCCACTCTCACCACTATTATTCAACATAGTTTTGGAAGTTTTAGCCACAGCAATCAGAGAAGAAAAAGAAATGAAAGGAATACAAATCGGAAGAGAAGAAGTAAAGCTGTCACTGTTTGCAGATGACATGATACTATACATAGAGAATCCTAAAGATGCTACCAGAAAACTACTACAGCTAATCAATGAATTTGGTAAAGTAGCAGGATACAAAATCAATGCACAGAAATCTCTTGCATTCCTATACACTAATGACGAAAAATCTGAAAGAGAAGTTAAGGAAACTCTCCCACTTACCACTGCAACAAAAAGAATAAAATATCTAGGAATAAACCTACCTAAGGAGACAAAAGACCTATATGCAGAAAACTATAAGACACTGATGAAAGAAATTAAAGATGATACAAACAGATGGAGAGATATACCATGTTTTTGGATTGGAAGAATTAACATTGTGAAAATGACTCTACTACCCAAAGCAATCTACAGATTCAATGCAATCCCTATCAAACTACCAATGGCATTTTTCACAGAACTAGAACAAAAAATCTCACAATTTGTATGGAAACACAAAAGACCCCGAATAGCCAAAGCAGTCTTGAGAAAGAAAAATGGAGCTGGAGGAATCAGACTCCCTGACTTCAGACTATACTACAAAGCGACAGTAATCAAGACAGTAGGGTACTGGCAAAAAAGCAGAAATACAGACCAATGGAACAGGATAGAAATCCCAGAGATAAACCCATGCACATATGGTCTCCTTATTTTTGATAATGGAGGCAAGAATATACAGTGGAGAAAAGACAGCCTCTTCAATAAGTGGTGCTGGGAAAACTGGACAGCTACATGTAAAAGAATGAAATTAGAAAACTCCCTAACACCATACACAAAAATAAACTCAAAATGGATTAAAGACCTAAATGTAAGGCCAGACACTATAAAACCCTTAGAGGAAAACACAGGCAGAACACTCTATGACATAAATCACAGCAAGATCCTTTTTGACCCACCTCCTAGAGAAATGGAAATAAAAACAAAAATAAACAAATGGGACCTAATGAAACTTAAAAGCTTTTGCACAGCAAAGGAAACCATAAACAAGACCAAAAGACAACCCTCAGAATGGGAGAAAATATTTGCAAATGAAGCAACTGACAAAGGATTAATCTGCAAAATATGCAAGCAGCTCATGCAGCTCAATATCAAAAAAACAAACAACCCAATCCAAAAATGGACAGAAGACCTAAATAAACATTTCTCCAAAGAAGATATACAGATTGCCAACAAACACATGAAAGGATGCTCAACATCACTAATCATTAGAGAAATGCAAATCAAAACTACAATTGAGGTATCACCTCACACTGGTCAGAATGGTCATCATCAAAAAATCTACAAACAATAAATGCTGGAGAGGGTGTGGAGAAAAGGGAACCCTCTTGCACTGTTGGTGGGAATGTAATTTGATACAGCCACTATGGAGAACAGTATGGAGGTTCCTGAAAAAACTAAAAATAGAACTACCATACGACCCAGCAATCCCACTACTCGGCATATACCCTGAGAAAACCATAATTCAAAAAGAGTCATGTATCACAATGTTCACTGCAGCTCTATTTACAATAGCCAGGACATGGAAGCAACATAAGTGTCCATCGACAGAGGAATGGATAAAGAAGATGTGGCACATATATGCAGTGGAATATTACTCAGCCAGAAAAAGAAACGAAATTGAGTTATTTGCAGTGAGGTGGATGGACCTAGAGACTGTCATACAGAGTGAAGTAAGTCAGAAAGAGAAAAATAAATACTATATGCTAACACATATATATGGCATCTTAAAAAAAAATGTTTCTGAAGAGCCTAGGGGCAGGACAGGAATAAAGATGCAGATGTAGAGAATGGACTTGAGGACACGGGGAAGGGGAAGGGTAAGCTGGGATGAAGTGAGAGAGTGGCATGGACTTAAATATACTACCAAATGTACAACAGATAGCTAGCGGGAAGCAGCCACATAGCACATGATCAGCTTGGTGCTTTGTGACCACCTAGAGGGGTGGGATAGGGAGGGCAGGAGGGAGGCTCAAGAGAGAGGAGATATGGGGATATATGTATACATAGAGCTGATTCACTCTGTTATAAAGCAGAAACTGACACACCATTGTAAAGCAATTATACTCCAATAAAGATGTTTAAAGAAAAAAAAGATATTGGGAGAATATATTAAAAATGCATGAACACAATTTACATTAGGTTGGGATACTGTGTGATATTCTTGTTTTCCTCTTGAAACTTGTGGTTCTATTTCATTTTTTCACAGAAATTTTTATTTAAGTATCATAGTTTTATGTTAAAGATATTTAATTGACCATTTATAGTTCTCTCCAAAATATGTTAATAAACTGAAATAAGAATTTTCTGTGACCAAAAATACCCTTGTAAATGTTAATATATTCTTTCAGATTCAGTTATCACTAAAATTAGCTTTATTATATAATAGGTCAAAACAAAATAAAAATTTCCAGAAATGAGTTATTTAATGAGCAAAATAGGGGTATTCTTTTTTTTTTTTTTCCATTTAGGTCCTGTGTCCACAGATGGATACTAGTTATTGCTAGAGTAACACAGAGTTCAAAGACCAACTATTTTTACTTTTGTTTTTATAAATAAATAAGTTAAGGAGTCTTGGAAAAAAAAAAAAACAGGGGGACTCAACTAAAACGAATGACTAGTTCTCCAAGAGAACAATAAACACAATGAGTTTGTTTTGGTTTTTGTTTTTTGTTTTTTTTTCATAAAGATGCATGGCTCTCAGAGCCACAAAACTGAGACTTTTTTGAATGGGATTTTAGAGTTCCTGTCCTCCAAGACCCAAACTCACCTTTTACACTTCTTCATTCCCTCTGTTTTCATTGGAAAAAGATTCAGACCTTTTTACTTATGCATTGCTATGTTACACTTTCATTTGTATATATCTGCATTTGGGAACCTATTTAAATATAGCGCAAGCTTTCCAAGTGGGACCATGCCTTTTATTCCTTTTATCTGCCCCGTAGACTCTAGAATAATACTTGTCATGAAAGTCACCCTACAAATATCATTGACTGATCAGAAAATCATCTTTTAATAATTCTATTTTAAAAGAATTAGAACTGATTATAGGAGAAGCCCCTGTAGCACACACACCTACCTGTTTCACCCTTTACACGCCTGTTCATTTTTCCTTACTATGAGTCAGGCACTGTTCTAAAAACATTAACTTATACTGTCCTCCTAACAACCCTATGAGGCGCATGCTATTATCACTATTATTACCACTTTACAAAAGAGGAAACTGAAGCACAGAGAGGTTAAGTAACTTGTCCAACATCACAAAGCTGCTAAGTGGTAGAGGCAAGATCTAAATCCAGACAGTCTGGCTCTAGAATTAATGCACTAAACCTCTACACACGAAAAAACCTCTCTCAAAATAACACATTATACTTGAAAACTTATGGGCCAAGTTTTGCTTCTTCAGTTTTTGAGCTGTGGCAGTAATCACATATTTTTTTTTGAAAATTTGACACAATGCAAATTGCAATTACTTTTTTAAAATCACAAAAAATACAAAGATTTTAATATGCTTCTAAATAATGCATTTAGATTTGGGTTTTGCATGCTCTTTGTTCTAGGAAGTACATCTGCTCTTGGCATCAAACACAACAAGATTAGCTATTTTATGATTACACAATGTCAGTGCCATTATCTGATCAAATAGGGAATGATTAATGCTTCTCCTTAGATTTCTTTTTAAACATATTAATGTATAAATAGCTAAGCAAATATTACTGGATGCAAATAATCTGCTATCTACAAAGACAAGAGAGTTCTTTACCTATAAATAATAGTCAACACCCACTTGGACAAGGCAGCATCTGATGGTATATCTGTAAATATCTACACACAACGTTGACTCAAAGAACCCCCCACCGACAGTAGTCAATGCTGACACAAATCAGGACAGTGAGATGGCAATGATGGGAATGGCTGATTTCACATCACAAGTGCTGTTCCAAACGGAAAATTTTTCTGTAGAAATGTTCTGAAATCTTGCCTATGAGTTGTTAAGACAAAGCCAGTTTGACTTATATCCCAAATCATTAACTACTACATATATTAATAATGGATTTATAGATTGAAAGCATGCATATAGCATAACTACATTGATTAAAATGGAGAGAATATGAAAGAGAAAATAGTTAGCAAAATATACTGAAAGAACAAACAACTAAGGCCATTAAATTGGATTCGGGTGCACAATTTGAAATAGTTCATAAAAACTAACTGGTAAACATGCTTGAGACTATAAACACCCATTTTAATCCATTTTAATCAGAAATAGTAGTAAACACTAGGCAAAACAATTACTTTTTAAGAAAAAACATTTAATTTAGTTCATAATGCATACAAATCTCCACTTTAGGCACAATGTTTGGATTTTCAAATTAATATAATCTTGCTAAGAGGATACAATTAGAACACAGTGAATTTTATTACTGTGGCTTTCATCACAGTTCTATTAATGCCCGTTGTTTATCTATATAAATAAAGAGCAGCCTGGGAACTGTCCTAGTTTCATTTGAGAGCTATCGACTGAAGCTAATGTTTCCTTAGTGAGAAGGGTACTATGAACCTGGCCAGTTTCCTCTGCTATTTACAGGGACACAAGCCGATGTGCAGCTCGGGCAACACTAGCTTTGCGATGGAATCTTCGTATCCTCAAGTGGTGTCTCTCAATAGTCCTCACTGTGTTCACCTGTTCAGCTAAAAATGAAGGGCAGCCTTCCTCCCATCCCCCAATAAATAGCAAGTTTAAAATGAGTTTAATTGTGCATACTGACGGATGGCAGCCCAGGAACAGAGTGGAGCTCCCTTTAGGGGTCACATTAGCTTCTCCCTGTCCTGCTCATCTTTGAACACCCCTATAGTACACTGTCTTGGACATACATCCAATACATGAAACCGCTCCTCTTCCCCCAAAGCAAAGGACTCCACACACATCTCAGTACTGACTGAATTACCAGTATATTGTCGTGTTACCTATTTGGACTCAACACACTTGTAAGGACTTATGAGAAGCCACCATTCAGAAAATGTACTAGAGCACCTCAGTATATTTCCCCACATACCACCTCCAAGTCTGTGGCTGTGAAAATCTTTCTTAACTTCCTCTTTAAAACGAGACTGTTGTGAGAAATACAATGCTTGCAGCACGGCTAGCACATAGTAAACACCCAAAATATATACCAACAAAACAACATCTATTGCTGAGAATTCCCTTTAGCCTTAGATGCTGGTACTGGTGACATTACTGCAATGTCAGGGAGAGACTTTACAGCCTAGGACTAAGGGATGACCCTGGGAGAACTGACAGCAATTTTGAGCCCCATACCGTGTCTACTAAAAACAATGAATTAGGCCAGGTTAAATAGTTAAATCAGTTTGATTCTTTCTTGTTGCAGTATGATTAAGTATCTTGAATCAACAGGCAAAGCCCGCCAGGCCAGTTTCATAGAACATCTGTACATAAATACAACATCTCTATCTGATAAAATATATGCACACAAAGGTTTCAGTCTTAATCTGCATTTAACACCACTGGTTTCATTATGGGGATAAACCCTGGTGACGCAGTGGTTAACAGTCCATCTGCCAATGCAGGGGACACAGGTTCGAGCCCTGGTCTGGGAAGATCCCACATGCCGCAGAGCAACTAAGTCCGTATGCCACAACTACTGAGCCTGCGCTCTAGAGGCCGCGAGCTCTAGAGCAGGCTGTTCATTTGTCAATAACAATATTTTTGTGACAACAATGGCAGTATATCTCAAAAAAAGGTTTTGACCAAAATGCTACATATATGACCTAACCTATTTTCACCGTGATCATACTCAAAATGCTCCACAATTCTAACTCACATTTACTAATACATACAGTATCTGGAGTGCCAAAACCTCACAGTGCCAAAATCCTCATTTACAAAACGGAGGTAATACCTTTTCAAGATTGAATGTCAATAATATACCATGAGGAAAAATTAATTCAAGATGGATCACAGTTTTCAGAAGAAAACATAGGAGAATAGTTTCAGGATTGGAGGGTAGGGAAAGGCTTTCTAAGACACTTAAAGTAATAACCATAAAAGAAAAAATTGATAAAGTAGATTTAATCATAGTAAAAACTTGATTATGAGGTGACACTGTTAAAAAAACCTGGGGAGAAATCAATGTAGAATATAAACCTAAAGCAAAGAGGACTGATATCTAGGCTATATAAGGAACTCCTACAACTCAGTAATAAAATGTTCACTGCAGCTTATATAAAATTGCCTGTTTTGGAGGGGACAACTCAACAGAGGAAGAGGAGATGCTGGCAATTTCTCTCCTGTGAAGAATTAAGGGGGACTTCCCTGGTGGTCCAGTGGTTAGGACTCTGCACTTCCAATGCAGGGGGTGCGGGTTCGATCCCTGGTTGGGGAACTAAGATCCCACATGCCGTGCGGCGCAGCCAAAAAATAAATTAACTAATTAAAAAATTTTTTAAAAGAATTAAGGGTTGGTAGCTGGAGGAGAGGAGACTGCCTAACACACTGCTTGAGGAAGAAGACAGAAAAAACAAATTAATTAGATAGACACCAGGGCAGTTTGAGCTATTTAAAAATATACCTTTCACAGTGCCAGTAAGTCTGTGTTTAAAAGAAATATGGATTTGGGAGGAGGGATAAATTAGGAGTTTAGGATTAACATATACACACTACTATATATAATGGAGATAATCAACAAGGACCTACCGTATAGCACAGGGAACTCTACTCAATATTCTATAATAACCTATATGGGAAAAGAATCTGAAAAAGAATATATATATGTGTGTATGTGTATAACCAAATCACTTTACTTTACACCTGAAACTAACACAACGTAAATCAACTATACTCCAATATAAAATTTAAAATTGTTTTAAAATAAAATAAAAATGCAAACATTATATTAAAAATCCAAAAATTAAAAAAATTTAAATAAAAGAAATATGGATTTAAAGTGGCAGTTTTGTTGTCCTATTAAGTTGTTTTCAAAAAGCTTCTACCAAAATTTAATGCTAGAAGCGTTATTCTTATTTGGGTTTATTCAATTCTCCAGATCAAGAAAGATATATTTGCATTGAAAATATATTTTAGTTAAAAAAATTGGATTCGTATCATATTGCATTTTAGACATTTTGTTTTGTCTAAAGATAAACTTTAATTCTTCTACAATATACCAAGAAAATAAGGATATAGAGTGATCTAAAATGGCAGAGTTGCCAATAATTATTAAAGTTTTTCAGCCATAATTCCTGAGCTGTGATTTTATACAATTATGCATTTAGTTCTGTCTAGACATGTGATTCAGTTGGATTCATAAAGCACACCACCCAACCCCACAAGTGCTGGTAGACCAATATATAATAAAGTTATCCACTGTAGTATTACAGGACATGAAAATTGATATTTTGTTTTTAACATGTAGATGTTCACTACTTATAACAAAAAGAGTTTTTTGACATTTATTGCAAGTTTTTCAGGTGCAAGTCTAAACAGAAGATAAATGGCAGATCAGTTAATTTGTACTCATACTTTTTCATTTATTTACTCTTCTCTTTGCTATTTGACCTTACGTGTAAGCAGGTTGCTTTGTTGCTATCCATACCCTGCGCCCTTGCAGTTACACCACGCAACAACTTGAGATGCTCTTCTGCACAAATCAGCAAGAGAAATATCTAAACACCAGGGTTCTTCTGCACAAATCAGTAAAAGAAATATCTAAACGCCAGGGTTTTGTCTCAGAGGATTGTTAGAACCTGTTTAGGCTGAACTGCCAATCAGAAAACAAAATAATTTACGTTTTTCCTTTTAGCTGTTAAAACAAAAACAAAAACGATTTCTAAGTATCATTAACACAATAGTAAATGAAAGAGTTTTGATCATGATCACTAAGATGTCAAACCAACAAAAACTGCTACATAAAGGACTTGTGACAACCGAAAGTATGTTATTTTAAGCTAAAACAAGAGTGCATCCTACCACCATAATATGTGAGGGGAGAAATGTAAATAGTTAGATAAAACAGGGAAGTACAATTCAAAATAGTGGCTCAGGCACCAAAGACAGACAGATCTGGGTCCATCCCACCTCAGCCACTTACAAGTTACATGACCTACAGAAACCATTTAGTCTTATTAGTAACATGAGGATATCTGTCAACATCTCACAGAATGAACATGAAGATTAAAAGAAATAATGGAAGCAAAAATCTTTAGCAAAGTTCTGGGTACAAATTAAACACTCAATAATGGTAACTATTATTATTATAGTTAATTTAAAATTACTTCAATAAAGATTTGGAATTACTAAAAAGCCATAATGTAAAACAAATTTAATCACAAAAATATACCAATTAAAGATTTCTAGTTTCAGCATTTTATCTCATGATCCCAACAACGTTGTGGAAACCAACAGAACTTTACATTTTAAACTAGCAATACAGGCAGTGGGAATAAGCCCCTCTCCTTCCTTTTTCCTGGTCCAAATAATCTGAGAAAAGGAATGAGGGGAAAAAAAACAAGAACAGGGACTTACCTGGCGGTGCAGTGGTTAAGAATCTGCCTGCCAGTGCAGGGGACATGTGTTCAAGAGCTGGTCTGGGAAGATCCCACATGCCACGGAGCAACTAAGCCTGTGCACCACAACTACTGAGCCTGTGCTCTAGAGCCCACGAGCCACAACTACTGAGCCCGCATGCCACAACTACCGAAGCCCACGTGCCTAGAGCCCATGCTCTGCAACAAGAGAAGCCACCGAAATAAGGAGCCCACGCACCACAACGAAGAGTAGCCCCCGCTTGCCGCAACTAGAGAAAGCCTGCGTGCAGCAATGAAGACCCAATGCAGCCATAAATAAACAAATACATATTTTTTAAAAAAAACAACAAGAACAATCATTCAGGATCAACCATTGCAAGCAATCATTCACTTAAACAATGGCACACATACAATCATAGTTAAAGATAAAACCAAAAGATTTCCATGTGAAGTCACTAATCTGCACACTCAGTTCCTCTTAGCTCTAAATCAACTTGTTGTCGTCACACTGCAATGATTTTCTGGGGCAGGTTGCAACTAACCAAACAAGTACCTGTGCATGATGAAAATATGAACTTAGTAAAAAGGCACGACATTCTATTTCATGCAGTTCTTCATCTGTGCATTCACTCATCAACTATCTATCTAGTTCTTACTCCCCACCAAACAGTCAAATATCAAAATGGTAACAAGATTAATCTTGCAAGGAGAAAAGCATCCTTGCAAAGTGTGAAGATGCAGCATAGGTGTTCTGTTTCTCACAGCACATGCTTCTGAACCTCCAGAGTAAAAGAGCAGATAAAGGGAGTAAAAGAGAGTGACACCAAATAGACGAGGCCAGAGCTAAAAAGGACTTGCCTGATCTTCACCCAATACATTGTGGCTTTACAATAAATACCATTTTATTGTTGATAGATAAATTTCTGTTTAAATTTTATTTACGGTATTCATTTGATCAGCATATTTATTTAGAGTTATAAAAAGATAAAGTCTATAGTGGTTCTGCCCCAACCAGACACCAATTTCTTCTTTTTTAATTAATTAGTTAATTAATTAATTAATTAATTAATTATAGCTGTGTTGTGTCTTTGTTGCTGCAAGCGGGCTTTCTCTAGTTGCAGTGAGTGGGGGCTACTCTTCGTTGCGGTGTGTGGGCTTCTCACTGCAGTGGCTTCTCTTGTTGCGGACCACGGGCTCTAGGCGTGCGGGCTTCAGTAGCTGTGGCATGCAGGCTCAGTAGTTGTGGCTCGCTGGATTCGTTGCTCCGCGGCATGAGGGATCTTCCCGGACCAGGGCTGGAACCCGTGCCCCCTGCATTGGCAGGCGGATTCTTAACCACTGTGCCACCAGAGAAGTCCCAGATACCAATTTCTAAGTATCCATATTCTATCCATCCTTCGAGGACAGTTCCAAGACCATCTTCTCCAGAAAGCATTTCTTGATTGGCTTGAGCTGAAAGTTGTGTCTTGATGCCATGAATTCCTGTAGCACTTTGCCTGCACCTACCTCTCACCAGTTTCCCTTTCTATCTCTTATTAAGGTTATCCTCCTATACATCTTAGATCTCCATAACAATTCAGGTCCCTTGAGAGCAGGTTCATATATGACTTACCTAAGAAAGAACCCGAGAGGAGCTTCAGGGCTCAAAATAAATGTTAATAAATGCATGCTTTTTTTTCTTTTAAGATTGAAGTTCAGCCATAAATTTCTCTAACTTCATCATGCTGCTGGCGGTATCTACATTTACTGATATACGCATCTTTAATCAGGATGCTTGCTTGAAAACCTTTACACAATAGTTTGAGGAAATGATGAAGCTAGAAGAACAACTCTCTCCATAAAATACCCTACTTGGCCTTCATCTGAGATTCAACCACTGCCACTCCATTTTTATATATTACTCGTGCCCCAGGACATCTAAAGAGTTGACAGAGGGTTGTTGAGTTTAAACCAAAGGTCCTAAATACTAAAAGCTTCCATCAGTATAATCATAAAATCAGAATTAAGGGCATTTCCACCTACCCTTACTCACTATGTAGCCTCCTTTAGCCTTTTTCAACCTTAATTTGCTCATACATAAAATGGGTATGATATTACCTCACAGTATTAAATGAGGATTAAATGAGAAAACCTGTATGACAATGCCTGGCCCCAAGCACAGGTACACAGGACTTGCTCAGTCTCCCTATTTCAAGATGGTAGACGGAAATTCTACTATAAAGCTTCCCTGTTCTAAGACTAACAATTTGATAACTCAAGGATCTCTTAGTTTCATTTCATGATCAAAGAAAATTTCATATTAAAAGCTAGGAACTGGACTCCAGGATTACAATTCTCCTATAAATATTACATGTGGTGATTAGACTCACACTTAATTCTCATATGCACTCTCCACCAGCATTAAATTTACTTCGAATTTTCTATTGTAGAGTGAGATTCTTTTCAAAGTTACTGTGACTAAAGCAGGAGATGAGTCATTCTTGATATACTGGTCGAAAGAAAATCACTGCACTAAAGCCAGAAAGTTTTTTTCCTTTGGATTTCTTAAATTGACCAACATTTTAATTGGTCACAAGGTAAAATGAATAGATAATGTGAAATATTACACAATTTCAAACATTCACTTTAGAACAGAGAGTCACATTACATTACATCATCAAGCAGGAAAATTTGGATCATGACAAGTTGTGTCTATTAGTGACTGCCCCACTTAAATGACAGAAGAATCAGGGTTCGGTATGGTGATTTGAGAAGTTGGAACTTGGAGCACAACACATCCTCAATGCCAGAAGATAATAGTTTCTGTTAATACTGAAATAATGTTGAATTAGTACAAGGTTTAATAACATAAAATTTCCTCAGAAGGGAAGGTTTTCAGGTCAAAGCTCAAATTCTCACTAGTCATCAGGAAAACGCAATCTAAATGACAATGGATACGACTCCATACCCACTAGAATGGCTGAAACTAAAGACTAAAAACTAGTGTTGATGAAGATGTGGAGCCACTGGAACTCTCAAACACTGTCAGTGACAGTGAACTGGTACAACTACTTCAGTAAAAGGTTCTGCATTATCTACTAAAGCTGAACAAACACATATCCAACCTCAGTAACCCCATTCCTAGGTATAGACACTCAACAGAAATGTACACATATGTGCCCAAAACACAAATACAAGGATATTCACAGCAGCATTAGTTTTAATGGCCAAAAACTGCAAAAAAATACCCCTCCAAGTGTCCAGTAGTAGAGTAAACAAATAACTCATGGTATAGTTACACGATGGAATACTAACTGGTGAAGAAGGGACCTGTTATACTCACAAACATAATATTAAGCAAAGGAAGCCAGACCAAGGGGTACATACTATAAACTAATCTATGGTGATGTAAGTCAGGATAATGATTACCTTTGGTAGTACTGGTTGGTGGGGAAGGGTAGGGAAATGGGAGAAAACAGAAGGAGCTTATGGAATGTTGGTAATATTCTCATTTTTAATTTAGGTGATATTTAGACATGTGTATTGTTTACAAAAATTTATCAAAGATAAAAATTTAGGATCTGTGTGCTTTTCCATACTCATGTTATACCTTATTTTTTTATTTATAGGAAAAAACATCAAGGTACTTATGAGTGCATGTGCCTATATATTTTACTTAAGTATAAAAATACACAAATATATTTGAAAGAATAGAGTGATTTTTCTTCATATAATTGGGACGGTGTACAATTCCTAAGAGGCATTTTTCTCTTATTACACTATAACTATTTTCCTTTCTCTCAAATATTTTAGAATGAAAGCTTTTACGGCTGAGCTGTTGGGTACAGTATTGGATACCGCCATAAATCACTGCACATTATCCCCAAATTTATTCCCAAATTTCTGCCTTCATTAGCAATGCTCAATGAACCAGCACCATGGTACAGGCAAATCTCTGCATGTCTCTATTTCATTAAGATACATCCCTAGAAATAAATTCCCAGGGCCAAAACATACACTTAATGCTAGAAGTGTGTCATAAACTCTGGGAATTTTTTCATCAACATTGTTTAAGAAATCTTAGTAATCATCAGCTAGATGAACACTTAACTAACATGGAAAACTTAGCTACCCAGAATAAATAATTTCTCTGAAGTTTTGCTTAAGTAATAGCCTCCTCTCCTTACAAAGATTTTAGAGCATTTTATATAAATGGGTACAGAGTCTTAGAGAAAATACTCTATAGCTAGAAAAGGACACCCTGAGAAATAAATTAAATCTATGACATCAGTATAGGAGTGATCAAAAATCCATCAAGCCTCAAAACAGAAATATAACAGAATATAAAACTGAATAAAAAGTTTTTTATATAGGTATATGTATTTTTATATACAGAAAAAATATATAAGGATTTTTAACAAAAAGTGAAAATATATTGCTGGGTTTAGGATTTGGGTAATTTTTAATCTTTTAAGTTTTCTTTTATTGCTTGTATTACAGTAAACATATATCCTTTTTAAGATTAAAAAGTTAACTAGAAGATATGAGAGAAAGAGTCTCCTGTTAAAAAACAGGATAATAGACATTTTCTTCCCTGTTCACAAAACAAATTAAATTGATGAGATTTCTCTCCCATATATTTTTCATCAATCTTCCAGCATCTGCCACAGAGTTTCTGCTGGCAAATACCAACAAAAAACATATAGCAGAAGAAATAAGGAAACAGCAGTAGCAGGAAACTGGCACCTCACCCCACCTTCAAACCAGAGCCAGTGGTTGTGACTTTACATCCATGCGTGGTCATTTTCTGCTAGTAAAGTCGTTCTTAGTTCCTAAGACAGAATTAAGTATATCGACATTTCATGGCTATCTATTAAAATCACCATAACCTCCAAGTGCCCTATATCTGAGCAAAAGACTTCCTGCTGCCAGAAGTGCAGCCTCAGGTCTAACGTCAGTTATGTCCTAGAAACCCGTAATGGTTGATTCAGCTCCCTAGGGACACAGGAGTTAAGTTACTCACCAGGTGGATTTTACCCATTATCTCAACCACCTTTCCCAAGAGAACTGATGTCACTTCATTTGTTCGGAGAAAAAAACAAAAGCCAAGTGGAGTTTACTCTCCTAGCCAATCATATCCACACTGAGCTATAGAAATCAAGCCAAAATTAGAATCTACATTTCCTGATCCCTTCCTTCCAGGTAATGTCTTGCTTATTAACAGTAATTAAAAACAGAGCTTTGGCAAACCAAAGAAGATCAAAACCCTAGGATCAAAACAGCAGCAGCCTTTCTGGTGTCCCTTTGACTTCAACCTCCATGAAGGTTGCTCACCATCTTGAATCAACCAGGAACTCTCCCACTTTGCAAGAAATAGGCTGACTCAAAGAGTAAACATCCCACTGATAGTAAAGGCCATATTCTCCCAGGCTAACTTCAGACTAGAGAAAACTAAGAGAGTAAACACCTACATTTATAATGCTGTCATTATTATTTTTTTTTTACAACTGAATTTGAAATGCAGGCTATTATGAAGAGTCTCTTGACTACAGTTCAAGGGAAACAGAACATCCTAATGCAAAAATATTTTCAGCTTTCCCAAATTCCACTTCAGCCAATTTCAGAAAGTTCTCTATTTCAACTTGAAAGTTCATGTTATACTTGTCGTTAAATGTCAGGATCTTCAGAATACAGAATTCCAGTGGCTACAGTAGCACAAAGGCCACTTTAAGTGTGTCTCAGAACACAACCAGTCTTACAGGGTTCAATATATCTCTAACCTATACAGATGAAGCATGACGACTGATTAATCAAGTGTTTAACCAGAAGCTGAAAAGCATAACTGATATAAAATCCTAAAACCCAGAATACAGCTACACATACATTCAGTAGATCACTCAGCAGTAACAGTAACACAGCACCAACTGTGGACCAGGCCCTGGGGCTATGGCAACCAGCAAGACACGTCCACTGCCCTCAATGAGCTCAATGACTAATGAATGATGACATATAGGCAGAAGTTACAACTGGATACACAGTATAATCATAATTACTATCATTTACTGAGAGCTTAGTACCTGCTTAGAATTGTACATATTTTCATTTAAGATCCTCAGTTACCCTATGACATAAGTGTTACAACTCTTGGGCAAGTTACTTCTCCTGTATGTGCCTCAGTTTCTTCATCTCTGAAAAGAGGGTAATACCTACTCCACAGGATTAAGGTGAGCGTCAATTCACGCAAAGCACTTAGAACACTGCCTGCCACATGGCAACTGATCAGTAAAGGCCAGCTCTTACTATTTTTATAATCATCGGTGTGGTTGGTGTTATTACCACTGGAAAGACAACCAAGAAAAACAAAATAAAAATAAAACAAAGGGAAGAGCACTAAGAGAAAGAAGAATGGCAGCCACCATCTAACAGCCAAAGGGCATTAGACAAGTTCCTTTAGTTTCCTCATCTGTAAAATGGGACGACACCACCTGCTCCATCCTCCTCCTCACAAGACTGTCCTGGAGGCCACACGAAAGCATCTTTAACCACAGAACACAAAGCTAAATATCATACGTTGTCACTGGCCAGAGGGCCTCCACAAACCTTGGAAAACAATGAACTTTTGCAGTGAGCCGTAAGTCAAATAACTGGACGTTAAATGACAATACTAACAACAAAAAAATCAAGAGTATATGTTTTTTTTTTTTTAAATCCCACAATAGCTGGATAAAAAGTAAAAAGCACAGTAAACTGTCCGCTACCTAGTGACACCAAATATCATACCTGGAGCCTTGCACTGCAGAATAATCGGAACTTTGAGGGAAGTACTTGACATCATTTTAAAGGCAACCATGAAGTGCTAAAAAAAACAAAACAAACAAACACCCGACTGCATCAAGGTACCACAGGCTCGTTTTGGGCACAACAAGCAAACAGAGTATAGCAGATCTAAACTGCATTTTATTTCAACTCTGAACATTAGAATAAAGCAATTTTCAAGCATTACTTTTTATTATAAATAAATGTTTTACAAAGTTTCCTTTCACCTATGATACTAATGTAAAAGTTAATAGAAGGTAAAGTTTCTAATTCAGGCTTCTACAACTTCAAACGCACAAACACAAAAGCTTCTGGCACTATTTTCATCTTGTGGTCAGTGTTGTGAGATCACAGATTCCAAACAGACAACTCCTGTCCTGTGAAGTTTTCTGAATAGATGCCATCCCTCTTCATCTGAAGGATCAACTCATTAACAGGCAATGTACTTTCAAATACAGTTTGCATATTTTAATAATTTTAGAAAATATTAATATTAGAAACATAAATGAGGTTTTCTTTTTGTCCCTTTTTATTTTCCAAACGAGCTAAAATTAGCATCTATTTCCTACCTAGTCAGCAAAAAGGAATCCTTTTTAAAATAAATAAAAAGGTATGGAAAAGTATTTGATTTTAATTAAAAACTCTGTTATGTTTACCTAATATCTACAGGACTTATTTTGTTTGATACAACAACTACAATAACAGGGAAGGAAAAAGTATTTTGCAATAGCAATTCAGTTAAGAAATATTTGTCATCCAACTGTTAATGATCAACAGATGTTGAAGATTTTTACACCAATCCGAGTGTTTTACATTTAAGTAAGAGATAATTATGCTAAGCAATATTAATATCAAATTCATATCTCCATATAGCACATATGCATTTAAATAGTTAACCACCAGTACAATCAATCAGAGAGAGACTCTGGCTAATAACTTCTCTCATCTCAAGACAACAGGAGATAGAGGAAAACTGCTTACATTCCTTAAGACATGGGGTAGACACTCCATCAAATATTCCCCAAATACGGGGTAGACATCAACAAAGGGGAAAAAAATTGTACCTTGATTCTAATCCAAGACTCTCATCAAGCCCTCAGACAACAGAGAACCCTCTACACACCAGGGAACATGGAGATCACACTTTTCGGAGAACAGAGTTTCTCTAATTTACCTTCTCTCCACTTGTTCAGACTTCAGAAGTCAATATACTCGTATTTTCAGCTTGCTAAATGGATTTTCTTTCTAACCTTGGGATAAGGAAAAACTGTCAATGAAGCAATTAGATTGTACGTTGTCTTCCACTAATTGCAATTATGAACAAGTTTTCTCTCCCCAACTAGAATATAAGCCCTTTTTAAAAGTTCATATCATAAATATGTTAAACTTGGTGTCTGCTAGCTTTCACTCAGCCTTATAACTCTGGACACCAACAGGCCCTGGCTAGGGTAGAGATGCCCCCATGTTTAGGGCACCTCTGGCTGTTATGGGCACAGAACAAGTGCCAGTAGCTCCCCATTCCAGGCTGCAGTGGTGAGGACCACATCATCAATTTAAATCTCCCAAAGCCTCCAGTTATCATTCACGATTTCTTCACGTAATACAAAAACTACAACTCAACAGCGTGTCAGGGTAAAGTCTAAAGGGTCCAACCCTGTTCTCTTGGTGCAAACAAAGGAGTGAGCAGCACACACCTCCTGGTCCTGGCTCAATGGGGCCTAATGTCAACACCATTCTCCAGGAACCAAAGGAAAAGAGGTCACTCTTGTTTCTCACAGTTCTGCTAAGTACATGAACTATTTTCAAAAAAATAAATCACATCTCCTGATCTTACAGGGTGAGCAAAAGAAATACTAACTGGGGAACTGTGAGTGGGAAACAGTATCAGGCATTGAAAAAGTCTGATGCATATTCATTCCCTGTCCTAAGAATCGTGAAATCAGGAGAGTCTGGGAATTTTTTAAACTTCTGTCTTCTGAAGTTGCTCTGATTTCAGGACATTCTCCTATAACCCCAAGGAAAAGTACTGAATGGCATACTTTCATTTTTTTCAGAATGAATGCTAATTTGATTGGGAATTTTATACTGGTCCCCTTGAAGTGAATGAAGTCTTTTTTTGTGTCCACAGAGAGATGGGAAGGGCTGTAGCTCTACACTATTTGTAAAGGCTCTGGGTACCTAAGAGGTAGTCATGGGTATTACTTTCTGGGACATGAATTGCCTGGCTCTGTCCCTAATGCACCTGGCTAAGTATACACAGAAGCTAGACCCCTGGTTCAGAGTACATGAACACAAAAACATGAAACGTGCTAACACCACTGACATCTACCCTTCAAAAAATGTTTTGTTCTGTTGTGTTTTAATGACCATAGTAGGATTTGCCTGTACAGAAACTGTTAACCAAAGAAAAACATTTCCAAGATTGTCTGGATTTCACATGTTACTTATCTCCTATGGGTCCAAGAGATAAAAACTGTAACTCTTGGTTGTTCTTTTTTTTTTTTTTTTTTTAATTTATTTTTGGCTGCGTTGGGTCTTCGTTTCTGCGTGAGGGCTTTCTCCAGTTGCAGCAAGCGGGGGCCACTCTTCATCGCAGTGCGCGGGCCTCTCACTATCGCGGCCTCTCCTGTTGCGGAGCACAGGCTCCAGACGCGCAGGCTCAGTAGTTGTGGCTCACGGGCCCAGTCGCTCCGCGGCATGTGGGATCCTCCCAGACCAGGGCTCGAACCCGTGTCCCCTGCATTGGCAGGCGGATTCTCAACCACTGAACCACCAGGGAAGCCCCCTAGGCTGTTCTTGCTCCTCCCACCTAGGCAGATGCCAAAGGACTCCATGGAGCTTATGAAGAAAGGAGTCCCCGTGCAAGTACTTTTCAGCATCAGGAGGACAACACTGGTTCTGTGATGGGAGAGGGTCGCACCACTTCATGGGCGCTGTTCCTATGGACTTCCTTTCTTTCTAAGAAAAGGGTCGTTGCAACTATGGCTACAGATATATACAAACACTATTCAAGATTCTGAGTTTACTTCGGTCTGAAAAGTCTAAATTCTACTTAGTAGAAATTATTCTGCTTCACCTGCTTAGCATAACAAGATTGTAACCATCAAGAAAAATCATTTGGTCACAACAGAAAATGTCCAGGAAGGAATTCTGCACGCATATTTGTTGGTTTTCCAAAGGTTCTGTTGTATAAATCATCTCAAGTACATTTAATATCTGCAACACCCTCTGCTTCAATGTGATAAGCAGCTTCCATGTGAAAACCCATTTCATTTTTACCCTTTCAAAAGCCCTTCAGAAGGATTACAAGGAACTACAACAAGTATTAAAAGGTAAAATTCTCTATCAATGGTTAAATTTAACCAGATTTCAAAACCAATATATTGATCAGCCTAAAAGATTATTTCCTTATGAAAAATACTAAAAACAACAGACAGGACCCAGAATACTACTGAGGTCTTACATTTAATACATCAATTAACCCCCTCACACTAGATACTGGGCCACAGAATTATAAAATGGAATTATGAAAGGCTACATATTTTCAGAGACAGAATGACACTGCGAAATTTCTTATAGTATAAAAATCAAATCTCAGGACTTTTTGAACTCCAGAGCTGTAAGTACAAAATTTATCTCCCCACCTGCTACTGTAAACTGGCTCCCAGATGAATGATGTCCAGAAGTTTCCAAAGAATATTGCAATAATCCCCTCAATGTGCAAACTGCCACATTACAATGATACATTATCTTGAAGAAAATGTCAAAAGTCAGAAACAGGCTCTCTTAGGATGACCGAATCCTCAAGTAACTACATTTCCCTCATATCTTGCTATCACTGCTCTATCAGAAAAACAAACATATTTAATATTTATACACATTTATTTCAACTTTCTCATTATTAAATGTTAACAAAGTTAACATTTTTTCATAATTAATTACTAGAATTACAAAAATAAATTCCAAGTTGCCAGAGCCAAAAATAAATCCCATTACTGTTCCATGGGATTTGGCAAACCTTCTTGCATTTCCATCTATACTCTGGGCTTTGAGTCAAGTCAATGAAATCTTGGCTAGAAAGGAGATATCTTAATTTAGGGTAGTGACCCTTTCTAAAGAGAATGGAAGAGAACGCCAATACTAAATATTCTATGTTTTTTAAATTAGCCTAAAAGATTTTACATTTTTAGTAACTTCAATTCTATTTGGTTATTTTATCTAAAAAGAACTGTAAAGTGTTATTCGCATTTTGAAACAACATATCAAAAGAGCATTTAAAAATCTTTATCACTAGCAAACCCTGTAGAACCCAAGAGAAAGGGGTCTTAAATAAAAAGTTAACTAGTTTTCCCATCAACTGCAATAGTTACTCCTTAGGAACAACTGCCCAAGATTCATCCAACATTCATTCAACAGGCACTGATTTAGGACTTAACTCTCTCTCACACACTGTATCTACTCAGTCATGGAGGGACAATGACGAACAAAACAAAGTACCTGATTGGAGGAATCTCACAGGCTGCACCCTTCTGTGCCACCACCTCTAGGTTCAATGAAAAAATGTGCTTCACAACCAGTCTTAGGTAGTTTTGAACAACTTTTCTCCTGACACTAACACTAAAAAATGAGAAAATGTTTACTAAGAAGTATAAAAGTATAACCTCTCCAAACAGCAGTATGATGGCTCTATCTTTATAAATAATCTAGCTGGCTGAAGGTTTAACCAGGGACTTCCCTGGTGGCACAGTGGTTAAGAATCCGCTTGCCAATGCAGGGGACATGGGTTCAATCCCTGGTCCAGAAGATCCCACATGCCACAGAGCAGCTAAGCCCGTGCGCCACAACTACCAAAGCCCACCCGCCCTAGAGCCCGCGTGCTGCAACTACTAAAGCCCGTGTGCCTAGAGCTCGTGATCCGCAACAAGAGAAGACACTGCAATGAGAAGCCCGCGCACCGCAACAAAGAGTAGCCTCAGCTCATCGCAACTAGAGAAAGTCCACGTGCAGCAACAAAGACCTAACGTGGCCAAAAATAAATAAATTAAAATAAATAGGAGAAAAAAAAAAAAGGTTTAACCAGAACCCTTTCGGAACTTCTGGGCAATAATACGAGCACAGCGGCCACCAGAGGTCTGGCTGGAACTGACTCTTTTCTGGAACTAGGAAAGCCAGCCCAGTGAAAGCCATACAGGGGTCCCATTTAAATGCTTGGCCAGCCTTCCACCCCGTGGGAAAGACTCCGTATGCAAGACTTTGGATCTGAAACAGACCCATAAACAACCTTCACCTGCAGCAGACTTAGTGGGTATATATGTAAAGTCAGTCACAGAAACACCACTATTTCAAATAGATTTATGATAATACCATGTTTACGGTCATCTCATAGCCATGAATCCACGAAGCTGACAAGATTCTGAAAACTTATACAATCAGAATTAGAGCCCATAAAACAAACAACTAAGTTTCACAATCTTTCCTAGACAGTTAACCTTACATTCTTTTCCTACTGAATCTTAATTTTCCTTAGCTCTATCTTTTAAAGAATTCAGAAAAAATTTTATTTCATTTAAAGATATAGTTAAAGATAAAATTCAAATTCAGTGTGAAAAAGAAATCATATCCCTCACCTCTGGGGCAGCCACCTTCACCGGCCCCAAATTCATCAATGGTTTTTCAATACCTACATAAATAGAGTCCAAATTCTTTATCTAGGGATTCCAAGTCCTAGACAAGTCGGTTCCAAGCTAATTTTCCAACTTATTTCCCTCTATACCTCTTCACACAGCCATCGCTCCAGGCAAACTGAACTATTCTCTTACTAAACACACTCTGCACTTTACCTTTCACCATGCTTTTTCTCATATATTCCATCTGCATTAAGGGCCCATTGATATTTGTCTGTAATTGCAAATTGCATCCACCCTACTATGCCTAGTTGAAGGGCGGCCTCTTCTTTGAGCCTCTGTTAGTGCCCCTCTGCTGAATTTCCACAGGTGGGCTCTCTATGTGGACAGATATGTGCTTTGGAAACCAAACATCATTGAAATCTCAACTCTGCCATGTACAAGTCAGGCCTCGAGCAAGGTACCTGCCTCACTAACCTCAATCTGAACAACAAGGGGCCATAATAACTACTCTGCAAGGTTTGGGGTTCTGAGCAACATCCGCTGCAATGGGCTTAAATCTCAATGCTAACAAATGGGGATGCTCTGACCTCGGGAAAGGAACGGACACACCACGAGCCTCAGTTTTCTCACTGGTCAATGGGGAGGTGCTACACGAATTTCACAGCAGAATGACAAATGTACGGGAGTCACTGCACAACCCTGCCTCCCACACCCTGGGCCCCTGAGTCCCCATACCCCTTCCTCAGGATTAGCGGCCCTTCCTCTCTCCAGGCTCCCACCGCACCTGCGCTCCCCTCTGTCACAGTATTACCTGTCTCCTCCAACAGACGCTCCCCTCCCATGGCAGCTTTATGGCCTAAGCCTAGACTGCCTAGTATTTTTAGTATGAAGTGCTTCATCGGTATAAATCAAAGCACACAAATAAAAAAATCAAGGCGTTGAGAGATTCCGAGGCTGAGAAAAAAGGACAACACCTGTTGAAATGCTGCTTGTTCTTTAAGCTCCAGTTCAAATCGTAATAGCTGCGACTTCCCGAATTCCTGGAGGTGGAGTACAGCCCTGGTCCTCGACTGCTACCTCCTTTATGATGGCTTTTGTACTTTCCCAAGGAAGGTGCTTAACTTTGGACACACACCCACTCCATCAATTCACTTCTCGTACAACTCCCCACACCCCTCCCTGCACTTGAATTTTTCCCATCATCTTATCTCCCCGATCAAAAGCTTGAGTGGGGGGGGGGGGGGCTTCCCTGGTGGCTCAGTGGTTAAGAATCTGCCTGCCAATGCAGGGAACACAGGTTCAAGCCCTGGTACAGGAAGATCCCACATGCTGCGGAGCAACTAAGCCCATGCACCACAACTACTGAGCCTGCGCGCCACAACTACTGAGCCTGCGTACCTAGAGCTCGTGCTCTGCAACAAGAGAAGCCACTGCAATGAGCAGCCCACGCACTGCAATGAAGAGTAGGCCCCGCTCGCCGCAACTAGAGAAAGCCCGCGCACAGCAACGAAGACCCAACACAGCCAAAAATTTAAAAAAATAAATTTATTTTAAAAAAAAATAAATTTATTAAAAAAAAAAAAAAAAGCTTGAGGAGGGCAAGGCTTGTGTGTGACTGGCCTTTTTTTCCAGTCCCTCCTCCGCTCCAAAGAACAGGAATTGAACCAACTAAACGGGAGTGTCAAAGCCGCTAGAAATATATCATCCAAATCATGAGGTAATTCAACATCACATGGTTGCTCTGCCAGGTGATTCCTCACCTCTAAGACGCCAAAGTCAAGGTTTGAAGAGACCTAGACCTCTTTCTTATCTTTCGGGAAGGAATTCAACAAAATCTCCTAAAATCAAAAGAAAAAATCTTCCCTGAATAAGGTTTTCATTGGTGGTAAAAGAATCAGAAACAACAGAAAACGGTGAACTGAAACCCAAAATGTCAGGGGAAACAACTCTGTCCTTTCGAACTTTATAATGTGCCCCCCGCCCCGATACTTGAACATTCTTCTCTCCTCAAGCCAAATACTTTTCTTAGAAAAATAAATCAATGCTTTACATTCCATATTCATGAGTAATTATAAAAACAAACTAGCATACACTCTGGTAGAGCCTTTTTAAAGTTATTGATTAATCAAATTAATGAAAGCTGACATACACTCTGAACTCACTATTTTCCAATGTGGATATCACCTCAATAAAACATCTGTTTTCTATCTCCAACATTTCAGAAACAGCAAACCTATAACAAAAACACAATGCTCCCCATCCCACCCCCTTTTTTAGTGAGGGGTGGTGGCAGTAAAGAAGAGGAAGAAGTTGTGATTCCAGAATTAAATATTGACTTTCCCCTCTCCTTGTGTGGAGCACATTCCTTGACAGTGTAAAAAGAAACAGAAGCTTCCATTTAATTCTGAGTTCACTGAAGCCCGAGGAGCTAATTGATAAAACAGAAACTCATCAGAAACCAGCAGTCCTTTGTGTAGCCCTCTTCTCTGTGCACAGTCTGCCTGGGAGAGCCCCGCTCAACCACTCCCTGGGACATCAGGGACGACGAGCTATTGGAAATGTCCTCCCCAAGCTAAATGCAAGTGAGTTGAAAGAACAGCAGGGAAGCCAGAGGGGGAAAAACCCTGCTCTCTTGGGATTTTTGGATCAATTCCAAGAACTTTCCATCTCCCACTGCCAGCCGCACCCATCAATTCCCACAGTAACCAGCCCACAGCTTTCCAACTGGTCCAAAAGGGAGGCACGCATGAAGCGCTTGAGAGCATGACCCAATCCAGTCACTGATGAGTGGCTTAAACATTCCAATTCTACCTCCCTGCTTCCCTTAATCCCCAGGTTACCAGCCGGTTCTCTCCTTTCTCCCTTCGACTTGATGCTAAGATAATGAAGGGGACTCTTTTTTTCTAGGACTCTGCACAAAACCATATTCCGTGTTCCAATGCGATCCTGATTCAAGTCTATTTGGTACTAGAGCAATCGTGTCCCCCCAGCCACGCTGTGCATGAATGTTTGCTTAATGAAGGACTCCTCTGGTATAGAAATAAAGATTTCAAAGGTTCAGGGGTACAGATTTGAGATCCAGGATAGGGTGAAGAAGCTGTATTCCCAAAAGGAATGAAGAGCAGAAAAAAGGGAGCTGAAGTGGATGGAGATGACCTTGTTCTTGTGAAGAAGAGGATTCCTTATGCTGACTCAGCAGGACGGGGAACAGGAGGAGGAGGCCCACAAAGGCTGACAGCATTTCCGTCCCCAACACACGTCAAGGGCCCTGCAGTCAGCAACAGTGCCTCATGATGGTGATTTTCAACACAGAAAGGGGCATTGATCAATTCTAACATGTTCATCTCAAGAATTACTATGTCGCAGATTTTTAAAATTAATAAGTAAGGTGGAGAATCAAATTAAAAGTGCTCAGCATGGGCTATGAACCAGTCCTGAAAGATTTCACATTGTCAACAGAATTTAATGACTAAAAGGGAAAGAAATAATGAGGGTGACAGGAGGTGCTGCAAAAAGTAGTACTTGTCATGGCCCCTGGAGTCTATACCTCACTGATAAGATGCACTTGTTTTCCTTAGGGGAGACGCTGAGTAATGCAGCTGTGGGGTTCTAAAGTATGCACGCATACATTTTAAATTTTAATAGACACTCCCCAATTACTCTCTAGCGAGGATCCCACAGCAGTATGGATGAGTTCTTTAAACATTTACCTACTGTTTGAATGACACTGCGCTAATTACAGAATGTAAAGTAATAAAAAAAAGACCTTTAAACATGACTCATCATCACAAAGACTGTAGGGGAAATGGAAGGAAATACATGAAAACAGTAGTTTGTCCTGATAAGAAGGTAAGATTACGGGTAAGTACCCTTTATATTATCAGTAATAAATCTTTTTAAAATAAGCTTTAACAAAAGGCAGAATGGGACTACATCAAACAAGCTTCTGCACAGTAAAGGAAACTACAAACAAAACAAAAAGGCACCCTACTGAATGGGAGAGGATATCTGCAAAGAATATATCCGATAAGGGGCTAATCAAAAATATACAAAGAACTCATACAACTCAACATGAAAAAAACAGACAACACAATTAAAAAGTGGGCAGAGGATCTGAATAGACATTTTTTCCAAAGAAGACATAGAGATGGCCAACAGACACATGAAAAAATACTAAACATCACTAATCATCACGGAAATGAAAATCAAAACCACAACGAGATATCACCTCACACCTGTTAGAATGGCCATCAACAAAAAGACAAATAACAAGTGTTGGCGAGAATGTGGAGAAAAGGGAACCCTTGTGCACTGTTGGTAGGATTGTAAATTGGTGCAGCCACTATGGAAAAACAGTATGGAGGTTCCTCAAAAAAACTGAAAATAGAACTACCATATGATCCAGCAATTCCACATCTGGGTATTTACTTGAAGAAAATAAAAACACTAGTTCAAAAAGATATATACACCTCTATGTTCACTGCAACATTATTTACAATAGCCAAGATATGGAAGCAACCAAACTGCCCATTAGTACATGAATGGATAAAGAAGATTTAGAATATATATATATATGTGTGTGTCTGTATACATATATATGCAGAGAGAGACAGAATATATATCAGCCATAAAAATAAAATATTGCCATTTGCAACAATATGGATGGACCTTGAGGGCATTATGCTAAGTGAAATATAAGTCACAGAGAAAGAAAAATAACACATGATCTCACTTATATGTGGAATCTAAAACAAAAACAAAACAAACAAACCAAGCTCATAGATAGAGAACAGACTGGCGGTTGCCAGAGGCAGAGGGTAAGGGGTGGGTGATATGGGTGAAGGGGGTCAAAAGGTAAAAAGTTCCATTTATAAAATAAATAGGTCAGGGGGACGTAATGTACAGCATGGCAACTATAGTTAATAATACTGCATTGCACATCTGAAAGTTGCTAAGAGAGTAGATCTTAAAAGTTCTCATCACAAGAGAAAAAAAGTTTGTAACTATCCTTATGTATGGTGACAGGTATTAACAACACATATTGTGGTGATCATTGTGCAATGTATGTAAATGTCCAATCATTATGTTGTACACCTGAAACTAATATAATGTTATATGTCAATTACACCTCAACTGAAAAAATGCAGAAGTTGAGAAATATTTGAGCTATACCAAACAAATTCCTAGAGGATCAATGCTTTTAAAAAAAATCTAAATGAATGTGCCAATTTATCACGAATGCAAGTTCAGAATCTGAGTCTAAAGTTCATATGGGAAAATAAATGAGCAAGAATAGTAAGAGTAATTATGAAAAAGAAGAGTAATAAAGGAAACTAGCTTTAATACTTGCCAGATAGTAAGATGTGTTATAAATATACAACAATTTAAAAGTGTGAAACTGGTTCATGAATAGACCATCAAACCAAGGATAAAATAAAAATTCTAAAAATACTTCAGAGAGTTTGATATAGGATAAAACATAACACTTAAAATTGGTGCAGAAAAGATAAATTCCTCAATAAATGGTACAGGCACAACTACACAGCCATATGGAAAAGAAAATGGGATATCAACTCACAATGACAACAAATTACAAATTGATCAAACAATTTAAACATTCAAAAAAAAAAGAAACTACAAAAGTACTAGGTGGGCCAAAAGGTTCGTTCGGTTTTTTCCGTAAGATGGCTCTAGTAGCACTTAGCTGTCTTTAACTTCATTCGAAACAATTTTGTTAGATTGTATGCGACAGCTGTCCTATCAGCATGCATTTAAAAAAAGACCTGGGACTTCCCTAGAGGCACAGTGGTTAAGAATCCGCCTGACAATGCAGGGGACACGGGTTCGATCCCTGGTCCGGGAAGATCCCACGTGCTGTGGAGCAACTAAGCCCGTGCACCACAACTACTCAGCCCACGTGCCACAACTACTGAAGCCAACGCACTCTAGAGCCCACGTGCCACAGCTACTGAGACCATGTGCTGCAACTACTGAAGCCCGTGCACCTAGAGCCCATGCTCTGCAACAAGAGAAGCCACCACAATGAGAAGCCCGAGCACCACAACGAAGAGTAGCCCCCGCTCACAGCAACTAGAGAAAGCCTGCTCGCAGCAACGAAGACCCAATGCAGTCAAAAAAAAAAAAGGAAAGACTTATCAAATTGGTGAATTTTTGTGGTCATTTTAATATTGAAGATGGAAGGAAAAAAGCAACATTTTTGGCATATTATGCTTTATTATTTCAAGAAAGGTAAAAATGCAACCAAAACACAAAAAAAGATTTGTGCAATGTATGGAGAAGGTGCTATGACTGATCGAACGTATCAAAAGTGGTTTGCAAAGTTTCGTGCTGGAGATTTCTTGCTGGACAATGCTCCACAGTCAGGTAGACCAGTTGAAGTTGATAGCCATCAAATCGAGACATTAATTGAGAACAATCAATGTTATACCACGAGGGAGATAGCCAACATACTCGAAATATCCAAATCAAGCACTGAAAATCATTTGCATCAGCTTGGTTGTGTGAATCGCTTTGATGTTTGGGTTCCACATAAGTTAAGCGAAAAAAACCTTCTTGACCATATTTCCACATGCGATTCTCTACTGAAACATAATGAAAACATTCTGTTTTTAAAACAAATTGTGACAGCCGATGAAAGTGGATACTGTACAATAATATGGAAAGGAAGAGACTGCGGGGCAACTGAAATGAACCACCACCAACCACACCAAAGGCTGGTCTTCATCCAGGGAAGGTGATGTTGTGTATATGGGAGTCCTCTATTATATGAGCTCCTTCTGGAAAACCAAACAATTCCGATAAGTACTGCTCCCAATTAGACCCACTGAAAGCAGCACTCGACGAAAAGCGTCCAGAATTAGTCAACAGAAAACGCATAATCTTCCATCAGGATAACGCAAGACGGCATGTTTCTTTGATGACCAGGCAAAAACTATTACCTTGGCTGGGAAGTTCTGATTCATCCGTCGTACTCACCAGACACTGCACCTTCGGGTTTCCATTTATTTAGGTCTTTACAAAATTCTCTTAATGGAAAAAATTTCAGTTCCCTGGAAGACTGTAAAAGGCACCTGGAACAGTTCTTTGCTCAGAAATATAAAAAGTTTTGGGAAGATGGAATTATGAAGTTGCCTGAAAAATGGCAGAAAGTAGTGGAACAAAAGGGTGAATACATTGTTCAATAAAGTTCTTGGTGAAAATGAAAAACGTGCCTTTTATTTTTACTTAAAAACCTGAAGGCACTTTTTGGCCCACCTAATATTAAAAGAAACCAGGAGATATCATTCATCCTCTTTGAGAGTGTAAAACCTTTCTAAGTAGGACATAAAATCCAAAACCCATAAAATAAAAGATGAATAAATTTGATTATCCAAAAGTAACAAATTACACATGGCAAAAGTTACCATAAATGACAAAATATGAACCCAGGAAAATAAATCAGCAGCTCCTATCACAAAGTGCTAACCTCTTATCTCATTAGATAAATGGGCAAAAGATCACAAGAGTCAATTCACAGAAAGAAAAACCGCTCTTAAACACCCAACAGTATGTGCAACCTCATTTATGAGAGAAACACACAGGAAAGCCACAAGAAGATTCCTTTCTTCAGCTATGAAACGGACAAGGATCAAAGGTTTATTCACACACTACTGGCAAGTGGGAAGAGAAAGGCATACATTGCTGGTGGGAGTGTAAATCTGTACAGTGTCTGTGGAGGACAGTTTAACAATACTTATCAAAGATGTGAAGATACATATTCTTGGTGTGGGGGTTTTTAGTGGGAGAAACAATTACCATACCAGAAGAGCATAAATGTATGGCAGATGGTCATGCTTTTTTTTTTTTTTTCTAATCTTGGCAGAGCCCCTTTTTAGCTGAATGGCTTTTGCTTCTTTTTTTCTTTTAATTGAAGCATATATTTCATATACAATATTATATTAGTTGCATATGTACAATATAGTCGTTCGACACTTGTATATATTGTGAGATGATCCCCACAATGGGTTTAGTTACCATCTGTCACCATACAAAGTTAATACGGTATTACGGACTGCATCCCCATGCTGTACATTACATCCCCATGACTTATTTTATACATAGAAGTTTGTACCTCTTGATCTCCTTCACCTAATTTACCCAACCCAAATCCCCTCCCCTCTGGCAACTACCAATCTGTTCTCTGTATCTATGAGTCTGGACTTTGTTTTGGTTTTTCTGTTTGTTTCGTTTTTTAGATTCCACATATAAGTGAAACCATGGGGTACTTGTCTTTCTCTGTCTGAATTATTTCACTTAGCACAATGCCCTCCAGGTCCATCCATGGTAGGGCAAATGGCAGCATTTCATCTTTTTTATGGCAAATAGTCCGTTGTGTATCTATACCATATCTTCTTTATCCATTCATCTACAGATGGACACTTTGGTTATTTCCATATCTTAGCTAATGAAAATAATGTTGCAATGAACACAGGGGTGCATACATATCTTTTCAAATTAGTGTTTTTGCTTTCTTCAGATAGATACCCCTAAGTGGAATTGCTGGATCATACGCTAGTCCTATTTTCAACTTTTTGAGGAACCTCCATACTGTTTTCCACAGTGGCTACACCAGTTTTAGGATACATATTCTTTAACCCAGAAACTCCTCTATATAAACCTGCACACTTAAAAGTTCAAAGACAAGCCATAGAGGCACTGTTAACAACATCAAAAGATCAGAAACAACATAAAGTCCACTATTAAGAGACTGGATAATAAAGTACAATCATAAACTGGAATGAAAGAGTGAAAGCACGGTACAGTATGCTACAATTTGTGTAAAAATAAATTTTAAAAAGTATATATACTAAATGTAATCTGACATTTCTGGATTGGATCCTTGAAGAGAAAAAGGGCATCAGCAGAAAAACTGTGAAATCCGAATAAAATCTACACAGTTTAGTTTCACTGCATAACCTTTTGGATTTTACTCTATGGGTATATATTAGCTATTCAAAACATAAGATTTAATTTTAAAAAACCTAATTACTTCCATCGTTCATGGTATTCATATCCTTCCACATACTGCTAACAAGAAACACCAAGGGTACGTGTATTGCTTCAACACTTCTAATATACTTCCATTATTGCACCTAAACACACACCCGCCTCACCTGCTAGGTTTTAGGTACTTAAAGATAGAGGCCATGCCAACTCAGCTCTGTTCTCAGAGAATCTGGAGAACATTTGCCACATGGTAAGAGTTTAACAAATGAGAGCCAAAATTATTATGTTCTGGTCCAGTGGTCCAATTTTTGATTAGTAAGAAATTTTGTATTTCAAATAGCCAAACAATTCTTCTAAGGGTTTCCTCTGATCCTTACTTCACAATGACACGGAAGAGAGAAGCGAGGGGCAGAGATGGGTGAAGTACTTCTCACTGAGGATTTGGGTAGGAACATAGAAGTATTTTAGATAAACGACCCTCCAACCTCACTTCCTAAACATTTTGCTCTGTGCTAGAGCTGCAGGGACTATAAAGACAAGTAAGATGAAGTCCTTATGGTAGAAGCTAGGCATAATTAACTTAACGTCAACACTTGAAAAGGTGACATTGTGCAACTGCCTTGGATTTTCAAAAATTTTTTCCACAAAGGCCATGAAAATGCTTTTCAAAGAAAAATCACTTATTTAACAATAGAATAAAATGCTAAAACTCCAATTTAGACAAAGTTTTGGTTTTCTATGATGTCTCTTCAGGAAAAAAACTTGTGGGCAGCATGCTTAAGAATGTCCAAAGAGCAGAAGACCTAAATAGACATTTCTCCAAAGAAGACATACAGATGGCCAACAGGCACATGAAAAGATGCTCAACATCACTAATTATTAGAGAAATGCAAGTCAAAACTACAATGAGGTACCACCTCACACAAGTCAGAATGGCCATCATTAAAAAGTCTACAAACAACAAATGGTGGAGAGGGTGTGGAAAAAAGGGAACCCTCTTACACTGCTGATAAGATTTGGTACAGCCACTATGGAAAACAGTATGGAGGTTCCTCAAAAAACTAAAAGTAGAGTTGCTATATGATTCAGCAATCCCCCTCCTGGGCATATATCCAGACAAAACTATAATTTGAAAAGATACATGCACCTCTATGTTCACAGCAGCACTATTTACAATAGCCAAGACATAGAAACAACCTAAATATCCATTGACAGATGAATGGATAAAGAAGATGTGATATATATATATATATATACAATGGAATATTACTCAGCCATAAAAAGGAACAATATTGGGTCATTTGTAGAGACGTGGATGGACCGAGAGATTGTCATACAGAGTGAAGTTAAGTCAGAAGGAGAAAAACAAGTATCATATATTAACGCAGATATGTGGAATCTAGAAAAATAGTATAGATGAACTTATTTGCAAAGCAGAAATAGAGACATAGATGTAGAGAACCAACGTATGGACACCAAGGGGGGAAGGGGGAGGTGGGATGAATTAGGAGGTTGGCATTGACATATATACACTACTGATACTATGTATAAAATAGATAACTAATGGAACCTACTGTATAGCTCAGGGAACTCTACTCAATGCTCTGTGGTGACCTGAATGGGAAGGAAATCCAAAAAAAAGAGGGGGGATATATGTATACGTACAGCTGCTTCACTTTGCTGTACAGTAGAAACTAACACAACATTGTAAAGCGACTATACTCCAATAAAAATTAATTAAAAACATATTCAAAACACAAAAGACAAATGACTTAGGAAATATTCTGAGGTCCCTGAATGGGTAAAGAAATACCACTGAATCTGTCGCAAAAGCATTAATAGTGCCGTCCCATTTCCACCAGCTCAGAGCCCTAAGCCCGAGCACCAACACCATAAAGCAATATAGCCTGGGGCAAACGCTGATCTCTGTGAATACCTATTTTTCATCTACAAAATGTACAGACGACAGTTAAGGCTCCTTCCAGATCTATCAGACGTCTTTTCCTTCACACCCCCCATATAAACTAAGACCCTGCAGTCTTTTTACACAGACGCACACATCAACACACGCATTTGGTCCCCACATTGCTACCCTATTTCCAGGGTGGCCTAACACAAAAAACAAAATGATATTTGATTACAAACTGGTACCATACAGAAGCAGTTCTCAAGTGAATGAGGAAATGATTCATCCAACTGCATGTTGAGATGAAACTGAAATGTGTACGCTGTACAGCGAAACAGTCACCGAATTGTGCATTTGTTCGTGCTTAAGATCATAAAAGCTTCTCACGCTTGGCTTTCACGTGATCTTCTATGTACTGGTTAGTCCACATATGACTTCTTCTGCAAGCTATCTTTAGGAGTGCATATTGCTACTTGATATTTTTATTTTGCTTACCACTTTTCACAGCACAGAAAAAAGAGGGGAACACTGGGGGAAAGTCACAGGCAAACTCATCCACAGGCAAAGATACATGAACGATCAGTGGAGAGTTTTGTTCTCGTTTTTATTTAACACAATCCTTAGTTGGAACCTACTGGCTTGAAAGGTGATTGTGTAAAAGGCAGAACAGAGGTCTGTGAGTAGCAGCGAACATGCTAAAAGCATGGTACGGTGCATATTAAGAGCTTATCTCTGTCCATTGAAATTTTCCCTTTCAAAACACAGAAATAACATTGCATTGCTAACAAATGTGGTTTTCTTCTAAAGTAGTTCTTTTCCCCTAAATAACCAGCATTTTATGGTATAGGTCCTTTCTAAATAATATAGGGAGAGAGAAGAGTTTTCCAAGAAACATACAAATGAGTTCAAATGTCCACAGTGAAAAGACACATCTGAGGGGATGAGAATATGAAATAATATCCATCTGCCGGATTAGCCAGAACAGCCTCCCTGAGGAAAGGAACTTGAACATGTTTCAAAGGAGAGAAAGGTGACTGACAGGTAGAGAGAAGAAAAGGAAACGTCAGGCAAGGAGAAAGATGCACACAGAAGCTACCACTGTGCTTTCTCAAGAAGCAGAGATGCAATGTGACGTAATGTGTGGCAGAGATTTATTTTAGTCATTAAGACAAACCAAAAGTGGAGAATACATGTCACTTCACGCTCTGAACCTCGGTTTCCTCGTCTGTTACAGGGAAAGGGTGGCCCACATGACTTGGACAGCTCGCTTCCTGGGAGGCACCACACAGGCAATGAACACCTTACAACCCTGCGAAGTGCATGGCTTGGGAGCCCATTGACAGATGAAAACAGCGAGGCTCAGCATCCCGATGAGGCCTCCAGGTAGAAGATTTTAGATGTTAAAAAGAAAATGCACGAGGACTTCCCTGGTGGCGCAGTAGTTAAGAATCCGCCTGCCAATGCAGGGGACACAGGTTCAATCCCTGGTCCAGGAAGATCCCACATGCTGCAGAGCAGCTAAGCCCGTGCGCCACAACTACTGAGACTGCACTCTAGAGCCCACAAGCCACAACTAGTGAGCCCATGCACCGCAATTACTGAAGCCTGTGTGCTCTAGGGCCCATGTGCTGCAACTACTGAGCCCGGGTGCCGCAACTACTGAAGCCCGCGTGCCTGGAGCCCGTGCTCTGCAGCAAGAGAAGCCACCGTAACGAGAAGCCTGCCCACCGCAACGAAGAGTAGCCCCCGCTCACTGCAACTAGAGAAAGCCTGCGCGCAGCAAAGAAGACCCAACGCAGCCAAAATATTAAAAAAAAAAAATGCACGATAACTACTGTGGAGAAAGAAGGGGCATCATATTAAGATTGACTTCAAAAATCCGAGCTCCTGAACATAATCAACCGATAAAATAATGGTTATATTCTTTTCTTAAGAGAGCAAAGGAATAAGGAACTGTATCTGTCTTCCCTGTCATGCTAGACAAAGGAAAGCCAAGGGGTATAGACCATCCTTTACTTTGAAGAGTGTCCTCTAAGAAGTCCTTTAAGGGAAACCAAAGGACAAAGCATGGTATGTCTTCCTGTGACAGTGGCTCTCATTTAATTATGTATTCCCTCTGCCTGCGGTGTCCATAATGAGGTAGGTGTTACACTGAACGTTCAGCACATTCCTTAGCCGTTAGAACAGAGGTGAGCAGTTAACTGAAGGGGCCTTCCGTCCTCAGAAGCACAGAAGACAGCCCTCATACCCAGCTTTACCGCCAATGCACAGATTCTAAAACAAGCTGTTATTTCTATACAAAAGCTCAACAGCAATTATGACAATGTACTTGTCATTATTTAATTGCAGAATTCCATACGTATAAATAAATTCACATCTGGTAGCAAAATAGAGCCCAACAAATAAAACTAGCCTTAAAAAAAAAAAAAACTTCATGGCCAAATATTATAAGTTAATGAGGTCTACTTATTTGTAAATAAGTCAGTTCTTCACATTTAGCCCCAGCTCCATCCCATTTCTCTAGATAAATATGTGGAATTAAAGAACACTTCTATATATTAAATTCTCTCTGTTGATGGGGTCACTCTGGTAAAACAATTTGGGAGTATCTATTACAATATCCCATGACCTGACAACTGCCTAGAGAAACATATGCCCACGTACACAGAACCAAGGACAAGGATATTCTTTGCAGCTTTCTTTGTAATCGGAAGCTATCGGAAACAACCTAGAAAATCAGCAGTAGGAAAATGACAGAAAAACTATGGTATATTCCCATGACTATTCTACATAACATTAGGCAGCAGTTAAAAAGGATGAACTAGATTTATATCAACCAGCATGGACAAACCTCCAAACCATGTTCCTGAATGACGAAAAAATAGTGATATTCAATACACCACCAATTACGTGAAGTTTTAAACACAAAATACAATACGTTTATATTATAAATACCAAATCAACAAAGTGTTTGCCTCTGGAGAACAGGGGAACCAGCAAGAGGAGACAGGGAGTAAATCTTATAAACTCATTTATTACTTTTATTAAAAAATTAATTAAAAAAACATCTTGCAAGGATGTTACTGGGTTATCAAATGACAGGATTACAGAATAAGGTGAAATACAGATATCCCTGCAACCACTGCTAAACTAAAATCTAATCATATGTAAAAGAAGATAAACTACCAGGAGCAACCAGAACATCACAAATGAAGCTGGGGTTTTATCTGATGAAGAACAGAAGACTGTCGACTTAAATGGCTACATGAAGCTTCAAGCTGGTATAACGAATTATTATTGGCGGGAGCTTGCACACATATTCTTTTTTCCAGGCTAAAAACTTGACAGCAACTGAAAGAGGACCTAATATAGAAACGTCAAGATTATGTTAACATCACTAAATTAAAACAGTTAACGCTCCCTTTAACCACTAAGAATCCTTTCCCACCAGTGGCCAATGTTTATGGGAGAATGCAAACAACTTTTTAATAAAGGTCAGCTTACAGTAACAATAACAAGGAGGGTTCCCTTCTTGCAGGGACTCTCCAGAAAAATCAGGGCCTTGCATGGGCACCATTTACCTCCTCAGCGAGGAGTGAACCATCATCAGCCAGGCTCTCATTTATACACCCATCCATAGCTCCATTCTTCAGGGAAAATAAAATGGCTCTCGATTCAGGCAACTGCATTGTCAATACTATGTCTATCTGTAAGAAGTCCTAGAGTGAAGAAGGAAGAAAGGAAGGAAGTGAGGGAGGGAGGGAGGAATGGGGCGGGGGGAGGGAAGGAGGGAGGGAGAGAGGGGAAAAATAACCAATTCGTTTTTGTAATACTACATATAATCAATGTAAGATTTACTTTAAATACAATCAAACGCATCCTTCTCATTTTTAGTTACTATAATGCCATGAGATTTAACAGAAAAGAAAAACTAATCATAGAAGAGTAAATAATAACAAACTGTCCTCCTTATATCATGTGTTAAAAATATCTTATAAAACAGCATGCAAAGTATGATCCCAATTTTGCTTTTAAAACATATACATGGTCACGTAGAAGGACAAAAATGAAAGAAAACTATTAAAATATTAGCAATCCTAAAAAGCAAATGACCCAATTTCTCCTACAATAAATTACATGAAAAAAAGGAGAGAAGGGAAAATGTTACAGATTAAGAAAGTTTTGAAAGAGACAAATGCAATGTGTTCATCAGGCTTGGATCCTGATTCCAACAAACTGTAAAACGACAATTTTGAGACAAAGGAAGTGAACATGGACACCAGGACAAACTAGAAGTAAATAATATTAAACAATAATCATTAATTTTATTAAGGGTAATGACATTGTGACTATTTTTAAAGTCATTATCTGTTTAAAATTCTTAACTGAAGTATTTTGGTTAAATGGTATAATATCTGGGCTGTGCTTTAAAACTCAAAAAAAATTTTTTTTAAACAATCAAAACAGGAAGAAGATAGATGGAACAAGAAAGGCAAGATGTCTGTACCTGTTGAAGCTAGACTGATGGGAACATGGGGGATTGCTGTGCTATTCTATTTTTTTTTTTTTTTTTAATTTTATAGCTACTTTATTTATTTATTTATTTATTTATTTTTGGCTGTGTTGGGTCTTCAGTTTCGTGCGAGGGCTTTCTCTGGTTACGGCAAGTGGGGGCCACTCTTCATCGCGGTACGGGGACCGCTCTTCATCGCGGTGCGCGGGCCTTTCACTATCGCGGCCCCTCCCGTTGCGGGGCACAGGCTCCAGACGCGCAGGCTCAGCAGCCGTGGCTCACGGGCCCAGCTGCTCCGCGGCATGTGGGATCTTCCCAGACCAGGGCTCGAACCCGTGTCCCCTGCATTAGCAGGCAGATTCTCAACCACTGCGCCACCAGGGAAGCCCCGTGTGCTATTCTATTTTTGTGCATGTTTGAAAAACCTCACAAATAAAAAGTGAAAATGCTTGTAGGGATAGTTATCCCTGGGTGGTAGAGACTGGGTGATCTTGTAGGAATTTGGTGATTATTACTTTGACGTCTGTGCCTTTTAGGAACATCCACATTTTACACAATAAATATGAATTACTTTGGTTGTCTGAAGAAACAAATGTTACTCTTTTAGTGGATGGATGGATGGATGGATGGCTCTTTCAATGCCCAGTTCCAATGATGCCACCTCCATGGATTTAATTCTCCCTCTACAGACACTTCAATACATTTTACTTGTACTTCCACTAAAGGCCTAATTACATTTGATCACTTAGTATGACAATTTTTAATTATGTCTTATTTCCCCCTTTAGAAAAATAAGGGGCATTTCTTTTTTGTATTTCCATCCCTGTCAACACTAAGCAAAAAGCTCTCTAAATAACTGGAGTTAAATAGTTATATACTTAATTGAATTAACTTTTCCACTAATAAATCCAGGGAAGAAACAAGCGGCAATAGCAGTAGAATGTCCTACTGCTTGTAACTACAAAAGCTTTATGGTTAGAACATGCCCAGAGGTCCCTATACCCATCAAATGTTACCTAGACAATTTCTCAAACCATTTATTTTCCAATTGACTGGGGAAAAAAACATCAGTCAGTTGCAGAAAGGGGTCAGTTACTGAACTGAGTTAGACTTTATTTTTAATGACTCCTTGAAAAAAAAAAATCAAAGTCTATTAGTTCTTGAGCAACCATTCATTATTTAGCTACTGAAGACTCCTCCAGAGCACTGATCAGTCCATTTTCATTAAGGAAACCATTACAGGAAGAACACAGAGCTAGCCATGTGCGGAGACAAACAGTGGTTTGAGAAACATCCCCTGCTCTGAAAAGGCTGATGTTATCTGGAAGGGCTGTACACCCACACCTCTCATAGACTCACTAGAAACTCTGGCATCTTCTGTGCAGATGTGAACAGTAGCTTTCCTCAAGCCTAGGGTCTTGCTTAAAAGTCATTTCCAGGGACTTCCCTGGTGGCACAGTGGTTAAGAATCTGCCTGCAAATGCAGGGGACATGGGTTCGATCCCTGGTCCGGGAAGATCCCACATGCCACGGAGCAACTAAGCCCATGCATCACAACTACTGAAGCCCACACTCTCTGGGGCCCACGCGCCACAACTACTGAGCCTGCGCTTTAGAGCCCGTGAGCCACAACTACTGAGCCCACGCGCCACAACTACTGAAGCCCGCACACCTAGAACACATGCTCTGCAACAAGAGAAGCCACCACGATGAGAAGCCTGCGCAACGCAACGAAGAGTAGCCCCAGCTCACTGCAACTAGAGAAAGCCCGTGCACAGCAATGAAGACCCAATGTAGCCAAAAATAAATAAATAAAGAAACAAACAAACATGTCAACTAAAAAAAAAAGTCTTTTCCAAAAAGACACAATAAAGCCCTCCTCCCAGGAGAAGGAGTACCAAGACCCCCAAAACACGGCATACTGGACACCCCTACACATAAGACTTCACCCACCATATGACCCGAATTTTGCGTGCATGATTTTGACGAAAGCCACTCAAATACTAGTGAAGACATTTACAAGTTCCTTTTATGTCTAAAATATTCTTAGGTATTGACAAACATTAAAACAAAGCTCAGGTTTTAAAGCAAAACCCCCACCACTAAGAGTTTCCCAAGGCCTTTGAGAAACACCAGTGTATCATGAAGAACTGGCAGGTGCTAGCTCTCCCCAAGTTTCACCTCTCATTCCATCCTGTGATCCGCTCCCAGAAGCCAGGTGTTCAAAAATGCTTTCACCCACCCAAGTTTTCAAGGCAGGTAGGGGAGGCAGAGCGATGCACAATTCCCACCCTGCCCTCCACCCACACTCAAACACAGTTCATGTTCTTGCTTCTCTATTTTCTGATTCCTTACTTTAGAAGTTCAAATCTACTCCTAACAGCAAATTTTAAATTTATGGGACAGTCAAGAAAGTGGGTAACATGGTATCGTTAGAAAGAATCATATCCATACAAATCCAGGGCCCTCAAAATATGAGCAGGTACTAAGAAACAAGACACTCCTCCAAAGACAACTTAATTCCTTTCCCATGTGTTCTATTTGTCACCAACGAATTTAGAAGAGGCAACGCTCTATTTGATGGGGACAGCTGTACTCTTAGGTTCTGAAGAAGATAAAGGTAAGAATTCGGTGAGAATAAGTTGTTCTCACTGAAAAGAGAAAGGTGATGATAGCATTAGCAAATGTGCAGGGGTCACAGTACAGTTCTACAGTCTGTTAAAATGTTTTTTTTTTTAAGAACAAAGAAGAAGCTTTGAATAATAAATAAGCACAATGAAATAATGCTGAAGTGACCCCCAGGCATGCCAAATTCAAGTCAAATTAGTCATGGCCAAAGACAAAAGGAAAACTCTGCAATCATCCCTTTGCTACTCTAAATTTTTAATATTTTCATATTACATTATAGTCAGCTTTTAGTTAATAAAATTTCAACTTGTATTTATCTGAAAAAATCTTAAAAATGATACAAATGAACTTATTTATAAAATGCAAACAGACTCACAGACTTAGAAAACAAACTTATGGTTACCAAAGGGGAAAGGTGCGGGGGAGGGATACCTTGGGAGTTTGGGATTGACATACACACACTACCGTATTTAAAATAGATAACCAACAAGGACCTACTGTATAACACAGGGAACTCAATATTCTGCAATAACCTAAATGGGAAAAGAATTTGAAAAAGAACAGATATATGTATATGTGTAACTGAATCACTTTGCTGTACACCTGAAGCTAACACAACATTGTAAATCAACTATACTCTAATATAAAGTAAAAGTTTAGAAAAAACAAAATATAAAATTTCAACTATTATTTATCTGAAAAAGTTGCCTCCCTTTTGTACCCTCAGTGCCACTGTGAAACTCTAATTCAGGTTGACCCACAGAATCTAACAAGTCTACTCAAGGTCAACATTTGAGCTTTTTTCTTCTAAGAGTTAATATATTCAAACTCCTGTTATTAGTTAATCTACTGTCTTTGTCGCTGGGCTATGTTTAAAGAGGAAACTATTGGATATAAACAGCTGTTCTCGCATGTTTTAAGGAAGACATAATTTGTAAGAAAAATGAGAAAAGGGGTAGGGTGCATCAGTGGGTAAGAGGGAGTTCTACAGGATGGACAGCCAGGGAGAAAATGTTTTCCAAGCTTCCATTTCTTAACTGATTTGTGAATCTGCTATAGATGTTCTATCATCTGGATGGCCAATGTAAGGCATTAGATTATTAGGTTTCTTGCTACCACTCCATATAACACCAAGAAAAGTCTAGGAGAATGCAATGACATACATTTTTTTTCTCTCTTTTTACACTTACTAAATGGTTGGGACTTCCCATAAAACAACAAAAAGGATGTCTTTACTTTTGTGTATTACACCCGCAAGCTATTAGTCTTAAGTAAATGTGACTAGTGTTATTCTTTTTTATTTTATTTTCAAGAAAAAAAAGAAGTGAAGAGCTTTTTAAAATTTCCTCAGTTTCTCTCCCATGAAAAGCAGAAGCCTGGAATGCAATAACCAAACTGAAACAAGGGAAAAATTTAAGTAATATCTCACTCACCTATGAGTACCTAATTATCTATACAAAAATGGGAAAATCCAAAGAAAAATATACTTGAGAAAATTATTCAAATGTCTTAAAGTTAAAGCTAAAGCACATAATTTAGTCAGAGATCATTTTCAATTAATATCACTCTGTTTCTCGTTGGGTGTTTAGAAAGAATATAGCAATTTTTTAAAATTGTTAAGGGAAGGAAAAAAGTATACTTTCTCAGTTCAGTTTTATATTCTAGAACAACACTACTCAAACCATAAATAAATTAAAAAGTATAAGAATGATGCATTCAATAAGATACACATAGGACTACATATAAAATACAAGGTTTTGTGGGTTTCGGCTTTATGGGTTTTTTTTTGTCTTTTTGGATTTTTGTTTTCTTTTGAAGGAAGGGAATTGTTTTGGATATTCCTTAAATAGAGAGAAGTTAGGAAAGAAGAATCGATTTAGAAAAGCCAAGAGTCATGCCACCAGTAGGTGTGGAGAACTGCTGCATTCATGGCTTCTTCCCCTCTGTTGCCCCAGTGGAGCCAGCGTGCATGAATGCATAAGAGAAGACTCTCCCACCTCACCTAACAGATGTACTGTACCAGCATCATCAGATATTACCACCGTTAAAAGAAGTGATCTAAGTGCCCAGGCGTTCAGGTTATTAAACTCAATTTAAAAGACAAGATGTAGCTGCTCCAACATAAAAGCTAAACAGGCTTGGCCCTCATAGTAACCCTAGAACTTAACACTTCTGCTAAGAACTGTCATATTCAAGTGTACCAACCAGGAGATGATCCTTATTTAAGAGTGTTTAAAAATACCTTAAGACATACAGGGAGTGCACTGAAGGTGCACATTTCAATAGTATACAGGTACTGAGGAGAGAAAAAAAAAAGTAAATCTTGGAAAACAACTTCCAAGATAGAGGTGACAACCAGAGGGCACTCAATAACATGCACTGATTTTTTCGTCCTTCGCAAAGTACCTGAGCTACAGCTACCTACATTGAGCAACCCTGCAGGCCGTTTGCTTCACCACTCAGCAATTTTTTGACGGTTGCAAAGTGCTGCATTCTCAAAGGTAGTTTTCCAGTTGTGCTGCTAATAAGAAAACTTAGGCTCTTCAAATGGCTAAAAATTACAGAGATCTAGAAATCTTTCTTGGATTCCTACCTCTTTTAAAGAATGACTCTGGGAATGGTCAAATCAATGCTAACAGGAAAGTGTCCTAATGTACTTTAAAAACATTTTCAGAGATAATCATTCCCCAATTTCTCTTACTGAAATTCAAGGAAGGTCAGAAATAGCAAGCCACTTTGAAATCAGTGCTCCAATTACCCAGCGGGCGTCTGAAAAGAAGCCCTCAGCTCTGCACACAGGTTTACAGAGGTGAGATGCTCAGATAACCTTGACTGTCCTTTATAGAATGCAGCTCTCCGGAAGAGCTGGCTCCTTAGGCAATTTGTTTCTGCTTCTGACAAAGCAGGCGATAAAAAATTCCCAAACTCTTTGTTTCAGCATCTGGCTGAAAAGAAGGTTAAGTACAAAGTACCAAAACCAAAGAAACCTACATAACCCCAAACCACTTTTTTATCTGAATTTAGGAGCTTAGCATATTATAGCATTTCAGCCTGTAGAAAAGTCTCTTTCAATCGAATTAAACTGTTATTTTGTTCAATGAGAATGTCGTTTGACAACTGAGTCAAATGTTTGAGAAATATCCACTAAAACGCTGGGATAGGCACAGGACAGAACTGGGTCTCTACCTAGCAGTAACCAAGAGCAATCACTTAAATCAATGGCAAATGTCAATCAATCAGATCATCCAGCCATCTCTCAATTTTTCAGGATACACTTGGTATTCCAAATTATACATTAATGCATCAGGGTTAACAAGGCTCTTATTCAGAACATGGGTTGGGGTACAACCTCCCATCAAATTTTAAGAAACACATAGAAGATGTTCTGAAATGCAATTATTATGGAATGAAAATAGACATATGTAACAAAACTATTTTTATTATTAAGTTGCCAGAAAAATATCTTAAGTATTTACTGTAACAATGAAAATGCTGAATTCAGAAATCAATGACTAAAAACGGCACAGGAGTCTCCCCTCTTCCCCATTTCTGCCTCTCAGCAGTAGAACAACAAAGAAGGAAACACCAGTGGGGAAAAAATATAGAATCCAAATTTACTAAATCAAAAGTCTGCTGTGAGTGGCAGGTCTTCTAGGAATGAACACAGGAGTTCGACAAAGCTTTGTGACTTATCTACCAACTCACCTGATTCCACTTCAAAGTTGGTGGTAAATCTTGCTTCCGAGTCCAACTTGAGGTATTCTCGCAAAACCTAGAGTAAAATAATTATGAACTTTAGTATAAGATTATTTTCAAATTCTGAAAATAGTAATAAAGGGGAAAAATCATAGCTACAAATCAAATCATAATTGTGAAATGTCATACTTTACCTCTAAAACCCTCTTTAATTTGTAATCTCTTTATGTGCAGTTCAACACACACTTAAATTTAAGCCAACCAACAGCCACTCCCACTTATACAACAAATTCCTAAACCTGACTGTTCAGTCTGGAAGATCACGTTTCTCTCCACATGATCTGATCAGAAAGTCTGGGGAGAAACCCAGGAACCAATATGAGTAAGAAGTGCCCCAATAAGGTGATTTTGTTGTAGCTGGTCTATCACCTGCCTGTGGGAACCACTGTTCCCAACCAGTGGTTCTCCACAGGGGGCAATTCTATACCCCAGGGGGACATCTTGCAATGTCTGAAGATATTTTTGGTTGTCACAACAGAGGAAGGGGTTATACTACTGGAATTTAATGGGTAGAAGCCAGGGACACTGCTAAATATCCTACAAGGCACAGGACAGTACAAAGACTTCTCCAGCCCCAAATGTCAATAGCAGTGAGACTGAGAAAGCCTGTTCCAAAGCAACCAAACATTCTGACGATTTAGAAATTCTACAATTCTCACACTGGTCATTTCAGATAGGCTATATATAAAAACCCTACTATAACCATAAAACATTTCCTGTGACTGCAGACATATTATTAGTTAAAAGAATACATATACATGCCCAACATTAAAATTTGCAGCACATGTACCTATTTCTAAAAATATTAAAATAAGTCAGACTATACATGTCCAAAAGAGCTTCCAAGAAACCAAGTTTTAATATTTGCTGAGATGAAACACTATTTCAAACTGGGTTAATTCCCAAACCCTGTTCCCAAACATATAAAATGGAAGCTTAGAAGAGTAAGAAGAACCAGAACTTCGTTTCACTCACAGATATTTCCAATTCCTGGTGAGGACTAAGGGGAAAATTTCCCAGCCTGTCACCTTGGATAGTAGGACATCTTTCATTCAGCCAAATATAAAGGTACTTCAAAACTTACACTACTTGCATTCAAAATGAGACTCGCTGAGGGCCTACCATGTCCCTGGCACTATGATCTTACATAATACAGCAGAACAGAGTTCCAGAAGACCCTGCAACAGGTCTTTCCTACCCTACCATAATCAATGGTATAAACATCAGATGAAAACTGTGGGGAAAAGAAACCTAAAAAGGATATTCTGAGCATCGGATACCCCAGATGATGAAACTTGCAGTTTTCACATGATTGGCCTACAAATTGCACCTACAGAATGGGCAAGGAAGCCTGGAACACTTGAAATATATACTTTGTTTTGTTCATCTTAATTAATAAGCTATAACCAGCTAATTATATAAACAAAACACACCTGACAGTCGATTTGCACCAGTAGTCTACTTAGAGACATGAACAAACATGCCAATGTCAAACTCAAGTGAAAGGATATGATTTATAAACATATTTAGAAAGATTCCACCAGAATTACTCCATTCCAACTGGATAACGTTTCCATGACGTGGCATATGCGCTTATATTCTAATTACAGTCTGATTTCTTCCCCTGAATCTCCAGTGCTATAAAGAAACTACACAAATCAAACTCACCCACAATCATCCCAGGCAGCAAGCACCTGGCTGGTTGGCAGGTTGACTGGTATTCCTATCTCAAAGCACCAGGGGCTTCAGGAGTCCAGGTAGAATCTGTGGCAGAGGCAGGGTTCCAGTCTAGAGCTCCCTACCCAGCCCTGGAGACCTGTGCACAAGCCGTATCATTAGGAAGCTTTGCTGAATGACACGCTTTTCCAAAGGTAGGGCTAACACACATTCTAGATTCAAGATGCCCATTAACTCAGTGTAGAGCCAAACATACCCCCACTACAAAAAGAAGACAACCGGGGAAGGCAGCCTCAGACAAAAGCAGAAAAACGACGACAAAGACAAACTTCTTAATATCCATCCATGGCTGTGGCTTTAGAAAGCAAAGTAATTTGGGGGCCTTCCTTTCTTCCTCCAAGAAAGGAAGAAAAGAAAGCCCAAAAATAAATAGGAAGGTTCAGAAATATTAGTGCACAATCTGAAATTTAAGCCCCACCTCCATTTTTCTAGATTTAAATCAGCCTTCAAATAAAAATTCATAATTAAATTTCAAAACATAAACACTTCTTTTTCTCTCTCAGCAGTAAAATATATTCTGTTCCAAAAAAGAAAGCTTGCTCAATTTCCTGTCAAAAGCAATCCAGAGAAGGCCACCTACACTGTAAAAGCAGCAAGAAAAAGAAAAAAAAATGCTGAAGAAAAGCCTGTATGTGTGGGAGTGTTCTAAGTGAAATGTAACTACCACTCTGGATTTTAAAAGCTTTTTTTCCTCGATCATTCTGAGAAATATAAAAATTAGTGTAACTGCTAAAGAGAAGTTTGTCCTCTAACCTATCTAAGGAAAACAAGCCCTATGATGGATTTTAGTTCCACGAAAGAAAGAAAGGAGGGGGGTGGGCAATTCAAAGCTTTACCCCGCGATTTTCTGTACTAAAAGGAAAGGGTAGATTCTACCAAATAGATAACTTACACTTAACGTTCACAGAAAGAGAAGGCTACTCTGACAATTAACCCTCTCCCCATAACACCCTACTCCCATCTCAAACCATGCAAATTTTTAGACTAGGGCCAGCTTGGTCCTAATACGCTTAACCTAAACCTTTGGGGGCTAACCAATCATACACACAGTAATGAGACGACTAGACTGTGGATTAGGACAGCATTGAATTCGCCACTCTATCAATTTCCCCTTACCCTGCTTATACTTTCTGAAAACTCTGAATTCTAAGACGGCAATCAACCAGCCCAATACATTTTACTAAAAGCCTACTGAAACATGCTCAGTACTAAGGCAGAGGCAGTATGGTAAAAGAAAAAAAAAGAGAAAGAAAAAGAGGGGGGGCTTCCCTGGTGGCGCAGTGGTTGAGAATCTGCCTGCTGGTGCAGGGGACGCGGGTTCGAGCCCTGGTCTGGGAGGATCCCACGTGCCACGGAGCGGCTGGGCCCGTGAGCCACAACTACTGAGCCTGCGCGTCTGGAGCCTGTGCCCCGCAACGGGAGGGGCCGCGATAGTGAAAGGCCCGCGCACCGCGATGAAGAGCGGTCCCCGCACCACGATGAAGAGTGGCCCCCACTTGCCGCAACTAGAGAAAGCCCTCGCACGAACCGAAGACCCAACACAGCCATAAATAAATAAATAAAGTAGCTATTAAAAAAAAAAAAAAAGTGTAAAAAAAAAAAAAAAGAAAAAGAGGGGCTTCCGTGGTGGCACAGTGGTTGAGAATCTGCCTGCCAGTGCAGGGGACACGGGTTCGAGCCCTGGTCTGGGAGGATCCCACATGCCGTGGAGCAACTGGGCCCGTGAGCCACAACTACTGAGCCTGTGTGCCACAACTACTGAGCCTGCGCATCTGGAGCCTGTGCTCCGCAACAAGAGAGGCCGCGATGGTGAGAGGCCCGCGCACCCCGATGAAGAGTGGCCCCCGCTCGCTGCAGCTGGGGAAAGCCCTCGCACAGAAACGAAGACCCAACACAGCCATAAATAAATAAATTAAAAAAAAAAAGAGAAAGAAAAAGCAAGCTTAAACAGCTCACCAGAAAACTGAGGAGAAAAGAATAGCACAAAGTAAGTTGAAACTAAATACAATATTATCACTGAATTGAAACACAGTAAAGTGCCAGATTTCTGTAAATCATACTTTCCCTCGAAAGAAGTTAGTCACAAAAACAAAACATAGTTGAAGGGAAATAAATAATGAGCAGGGAAAAGAATATAGTAAGGAAATGATGGTGAATATTTTAAAACCAGAATACCAAAAGACAAAACAAGATGTAACAGGAAGCCACACAGGAAGGGCAGTTGCCAGACAAGACAGCACAGGAAAGCAAACCTCTTAAACCCTTCAAATGATTGGTTTGATAAGCTAATGATATTGAAAAAGTCAACTCACAGGAGGGGTCTTTTTTGTTTTCTGTAATAATCTCAGACCAATGTACCAGAAAAAAAAAAAGAAAAAGAGCTGCAAGACTAGAACAAATAATTTCCCTGAACCACTTGAGAGTTAAGTAGCCAACATCACGGCCTATCACCCCTACAGAGTTCGCTGAGTCATTTCTATAAACAAAACTGCAATAACTATGACCATCAACACCCAGAAATTAACATGGACATAGTATAGTCATCTAATGGTCCCAACAGCGCCCAGGTTTGACTTTCTCCAATGATCCCAATAGTGTCCATTTTAGTAAAAGGATCCAATCCAGGATCTCACACTGGCACTGACCTTTCACTGCTCATTAGTCTATATCAAACTAGAACTCCTCAGACTGTCCTTGACTTTCATGAACTTGACAATTTTGAAGATTTCAGGCCAGTTTTATATTGAATAGAATGTTCCTTACTTTGGGTTTGTTGATACTTAATTGTTGATTAGATTCAAGTTACGACTTTTCAGCAGGAATACCACAGAAAAGTTCCTTCCTCTCGTTGTACCCTATCAGGTAGTAGTACACTATTTTGATTTTTTTCCCTGACTGGTAGTGTGAACTTACATCACTTGATTAGGGTGGTATCTGCCAGATTTCCCCACTGTAAAGTGACTCTTTTCCTCTTTGTAATTAATAAGTATTTTGCGAGGTGATACTTTCAGACTATATAAATATCCTATTTCTCAACCAACTTTCACCCAATACTTTGTCCATTGATAATTTTTTTTAAAAAGTAATTTTTTAGTCCGATAATTTCAACCATTTTAGTGGGGGAAAATGGTATTTAGAAACCAAGATCTGGGTGTGCGTATTGCAACTGGATTATCACTATTACTAGGTCATCTAGATGAACAGAAGCACACACATATATGCACACACTTACTTCTTCATTTCTTCCTATATCTATCCATGTACACTGAAAACCATGAGTTCATACAGTTAGCCTGAATTCCAGTCCAATACTGCAAGATTCATTCTAGTTTTCCCCTTTCCCTTCCTATAAGAGTGGTATATCTAGTTCCCATTAACCTCTATTTCCTTACTGGATTCACCCCCACCCCTGTGTCACGCAATGCTGTCCCTACGTCTGACCCAGTATCAGAAACAGCCTGCTCTACAGGATCAGTAATGGGGAAGCCTAGATAGACAAAAACGTCTTAGGTAAAAACCATTCTACACCAAACACCACAGAAAAAACTGCAACCCCACATCCATGACCATCAGCAAAGGCCAAGTGGAGAACCAAGAGTTCTACACTCCCTGGCAGTGATGAAGCACTCTTATTAGAGACTACATATAACAGGATGCCATTTTTACAGGGCCCAAACAGGCAAAGCTAAAAACACACAGTAGTCCCTTCCTATTCTCAAAGGACACGTTCCGAGCCCCCCAGTAGATGCCTGAAGCCACAGATAATGTTGACTCCTATAACAGGTACCTCTCGGAGATGCTGCAGGTTCAGTTCCAGACCACTGCAATAAAGCAAATATCGCAATAGAGCAAGTCACACAAATTTTGGTTTCCCACTGCATATAAAAGTCATGTTTACACTATACTGCAGTCTACTAAGTGTGCAACAGCATTTTGTCTAAAAAAACAAGATACATACCTTAATTTAAAAATATTGCTAGAGAATGCTAACCATCATCTGAGCCTTCAGGGAATCGTAATCTTTTTGCTGGTGGAGGGCTTGAAATATTTTGAGGATTACCAAAATGTGACACAGAGACATGAAGTGAGCAACTGCCTGACACGGGGTTGCCACAAACCTTCAATTTGTAAAGAACACAATATCTGCGAAGCACAATAAAGCGAAGCGTAATAAAATGAGGTATGCCTATACATACCATGTTTTTTCCTATGCATGCATACATATCATGCATGTATACACGATAAAGTTTAATTTATAAATTAGGCACAGTAAGCGATTAACAACAATAATAATAAAACAGACCAATTATAACAATACACTGTAATAAAAGTTATGTGAATGCAGTCTCTTTCAAAATACCTTATTGTACAAATTTAACGCCTTTTCTGTTTTAACTAAGCACTTACCACACACTGTGGCCATAACTTTTACGGTCTGATATGTGGCAGCAAACTAGCACAAATTTCTTTTTCCTTCTTCACAATTTCATGGGTAGAAGATTCATTCTTACCTTACCAGCAGCATATGATTTTTTTTTCTTTCCTTATTACATCAAGAACTTTCACCTTTTTACTTAAAGGAAGCACTTCGCGGCTTCTCTTTGGCACGTGTGAATTGCCAGCATCACTATTCTTGTGCTTTGGGGCCATGATTAAGTAAAATAAGGATCCCTTTAACACAAGCAGTGCGATTCCACAACAGTCAATCTGATAAACTGAGCCAGCTACAAAGTGACTAACCGGGCGGGGATACGCTGGACAAAGGGATGGTTCACATCAGGGGAGGGACGGCCTGGGATGGCGCGAGATTTCATCACATTACTCAAAACAGCGCACGATTTAAAACTTATGAATTGTTTATTTCTGGAATTTTCCATTTAAGATTTTCAGCCCACAGCTGATCACAGGTAACTGAAATCACAAAAAGAGAAACCTCGGATAAGGGGGGACTACCCCTCGGATAAGGGGGGCCTGCCGTATTGTCTACAGATACACTCATTTTAAAAAGCAAGGGAGTGCTGAACATAAAATTCAGGACAGCTCTCCCCTCCAGAGGGAGGCAGGAGGGTGGGATCCTGGAGGAACACACAGCAAGTTCAAGTCCTGACCCTGTTCCAGTTCTTAGTCAGAACCTGCAGGTGCTGAGCACCAGTTCCTTGACAGACACAACAGTGCTTCACCAAACCACAAAGTCTAGCACGGTCTCAATTTTACATTTGAGATTTGAGGCTTAAAGAGGTTAAGCACGCTGCCTGTGGTCACGCAACTAATAAACAAGAGCTCAGATACAAACCCAGGTCTGACTCAAATCCTCTTTCTACTGTGCCCTCTACTATTCCTCCAACAGAGGAAAGAAGACGGGTAGGAGAAGTGAAGTTACGATTCTGAGGGTAAGATTCCTTCTGTGCCTCTGAACCATTTCCAGAATGGTTTTCAGGGTATGGGAGAGTCTAGGCCAAAGCCAGGCGGGTAAAAATCTTCCTGAAGGCAGGAACACAATCCTTTAGGGATAGTTTCTATCACATTCCATAGGCTACAAATTCTAGTTCAATTCAGTCACTCATAAGGTCTCTCTTTAGAGGGCCCTGGTAAAATCCTACTAATTGTTGCTTGGTTTTGTTTTGAAATCAGGGGACAAGGGAGAGAAGACCAGCAACCCATTCATGAAATTCCAACCACAGCCTAAATATGGTGCATCTGTACATGACTTAGTGCACAGCTTGAAACATGAAATCAGTGACACAGTGTCGGGCCCTTTTGAAGAATTTATACAATGAGATAGGAAGGCAGAACAACAATACTACTCCAAAGGAAAGATGGGGACATCCTGGGAAGCTTAGATACCACTCAACCACCTGAGAGGGTTTAAAACTGCTAAAACCCCAAAAGATGGATCTCCGTAAAAAGAAAACAAAAGCAAAAAAAAAAAAAGCAAAAAGATAGTATATTTATCTTCTCAAAGACTCAGAAATAAACACATTCTAACTGCATTTCTGGTAGAAAAATCTCCAGTCTACTGAAGTGATTAATAACAACTCACACCACCTGGAAAAGTCTCATGATCAGCACTAATGATTTTGCGATCTCAGTTCATGCTTTCTAAGTTTATCTTTAAAAAGGAGTAAGTTTTTCCATTGTTGATTTCCAGGGAGCAGAGTATAAACTGAATCAGAAATAATTGTAAGCCTAGCCTCCCTCCCAAACCCTCCCCCGCAAATTCACGAAGCTCTATCTTCCCTCTCTATCAACCTTCTCTTTCTGAAGAGGAAAAATCTAGACCTAGGCGAGAGACTAAAGAAAATGCGACAGAACAAATGAAATAAAAGGACATGTGCAAGACGGTGCAAAGATAAATCAAAACTCACTCAAGCTTTATATTGTAGCCTAAAATTGTCTACAATATATAAAGGTTAAGAAACGTAAAATCATCCTGTAAATATAATAAGTACACAAAAAGCACACACACAAAAATAAATCTCACTAGATAAAAAAGGGAAGGCATTTAAAAGAACTCTTCAGGGCCAAGCCTTTTTTTTTTTTTTTTTTTTTAAGCTTTGTAGTTTCTTTATGAAAAGTAATCAGGTGCTGTTGAAATCAGCATCAGGCATTACAGAGACAAGAAGTAATCCTAAGGAATTTCTCAGTGAGGATGACAAACTGAATAAATTAGTCCATAGGCACATGTTTCTTTCATCCTACTGTATTAAGCTTACGTGATCACAAGATGAGCAGTAATTATCCTTGAGAATTAAGGGAGAAGAGCCCAGCTTTAAAGGAAATTTAAAAACTGAAACATACATAAAAAATGTATTTCTTTAACATCAAAAAAGAGAAAACCTGGAAACACATTAAAAAGTTTCATTGTAAATTCCCAGATAATGAATTTTGGGTAAAAATCAATATGGCTATTGAAAAATAAATCCTCCCAAGCTAATCTAATTTATTGTTATTGAGACAACCCACTTATCAAGGGACTGCAGGAGTTGCATTTCTTAACGTTAATGGATTTGACAATTTGTGAAGACACAGGAAAAATGTTCTTCCCAGAAAAGCACATACCAGTGGTTCTTTGATCCCGAGCTGTACAAACTACTTCTTATTCTTCCTTTCCCTGTAATTCTAAGCATAAAAGTTCTACACAGAGAAAGAGAGAGTCAAGCAAATAAACTGACCGGAAAAAGGCTAAAGTGGTGATGACAAGAGAAACAAGTCCTTTTACAGGTTTATTATCATCGTAAGGCTTCTCCATATCTATCTATTCATTTGCTCAAACCAAAAACCTGGGATTCATTCTCCATTCCTTTCTTTCACAGCCCATATCCATGCTGTTGAGACCTATAACTTCCACCTCCTGAAGACCACCTTGAATTCCTCACACCTGCCCACGTCCACAGTCACCACACTGATCCCAGCCACTGTTACCTCTCAACTAGACAGCTGACCCACATTCCTTTCATCTTTCTACCCCTGATCAATTTTCACAGAGTGGTCACACTGACTTTTTAAAAGGCTAAACTATATATTATCCCCCTGCTGAAAATCCCCCAATGCTTTCCATGTCCTGAGATGCCAAGAATGTGAAGGATGTAAGATTTTACCCTAATTTCAAGCTAACAAGTTAGCTGCCACAGTTGTATGGATGCTGGCAGAAGACATGAGACTCTTGGGTCAAAGACAAAGAACTTCATTACTCACAGCAATAGCAACAGAGTATCATTACTCACAGCAATAGCAACAACCAGAGTATCATTACTCACAGCAATAGCAACAACCAGAGTATCATTACTCACAGCAATAGCAACAACCAGAGTATCATTACTCACAGCAATAGCAACAACCAGAGTATCATTACTCATAGCAATAGCAACAACCAGAGTATCATTACTCACAGCAATAGCAACAACCAGAGTATCAGCACTTTCGGTGCCAGTCCCTTCCGTCCCAATTCCCATGAGGTAACACAAAGAAGGCCAGATGACACCTGCACAGCAGTGGGTTGTGTAACAGGAGAGGAACCCTAAGCTTAATGAACCCAAGTCTTTTACAGTGGGCAGTAAGCCCGTCTGACCTTTTCCCCAGAAGGAGACATTGTCTTTACTACACTAGACAATAGTGTGCCTGATCTTTGCTCTGGAGGGAGACACTCTATCTTCCAAGGCTGCTGACCATACAAATCATCCTTGAAAAGGCAGTCCAGAATAAATGTAGACAGTGCAGAAACATAAGACACATGGAAAACTCTCTTTCAACACTAGAATGAAAGTCAAATTTCTCAACATGGTCTACAAGGCCCTAAAAAATTGATCCCTTCCTCTTCAATTTCATGTGGAACCCCCTGTCTCCCCAGCTTACTATGCTCTAGCTCCATTGGCCATCTTTGGTGTCCTCTTAAATAAGCCAAGCTCTTTGCTGCCTCAGGGCCTTTGCCTGTACTGGTCCTTTTATCTGAAATGCTCTTCCCCTGGCTTAGATGTCACTTCCTCAGGAAGACCTTCCTTCATCAACCTATCCATTTACAACCCCACACTCACTGTTCATTTCCTTTTTTTTTTTTTTAAATAACTTTAAAGGCTTTTTTTTTTTTGGTTGCACATTGGGTCTTTGTTGCTGCGCGCGGGCTTTCTCTAGATGCGGCGAGCGAGTTCTACTCTTTGTTGCGGTATGCGGGCTTCTCATTGCAGTGACTTCTCTTGCTGTGGAGCATGGGCTCTAGGTGGGCAGGCTTCAGTAGTTGTGGCACGCGGGCTTCAGTAGTTGTGGCTCGTGGGTTCTAGAGCGCAGGCTCAGTAGTTGTGGCACAAGGGCTTAGTTGCTCCGCAGCATGTAGTATCTTCCTGCACCAGGGCTCAAACCCATGTCCCCTGCATTGGCAGGCAGATTCTTAATCACTGCACCACCAGGAAAGCCCTCATTTCCTTTTTATCACTTTGATCACTCATTCACTCATTCAATAACCATTTATTGAGCACCTACTATGTGCTAATCATTATTATTATTGTTTATTTATTTACTGACAGTCTTCCTTTTGAGAGCAGAAACTTTGTCTTTACATTCAGCCACAAAGGCCTAGAACTTAAAACCATGCCCTCAATAAAATTCTGCTGAATAAATGAACAACTATTACAATATGAAGTACTGAAATATTTCCAGGTCAATATGGGAAAACAGCAGAGCAGTGCACCAAAGGATGGAATAAGAAGCTAAAGTCCTAAAGTCAAACCCTGGAGTCATCTTTTGGTAATACGTGAGCAATTCTACTAAGCTCCCTGTAAAATGAAGAAAATCCCTCTCCCGCCTAACTCACAAGATTATGTGAGGATCAAATGATGGAATCTATTTGGAAGCCCTTGCAATGCTAAATATAATTTAAAACAAGTAACAAATTGATAGTTAACAGTCATGAGATAGTTATTCATTCAACAAGAATATACTAGGCCCCTACTATGAGGCTGACCTTATTATGGGAATTTATAATAAAAATGTATAACTTAAAATGAAATTAGAAAACGTTTTGTTCTTTAATAAACTTGAAGGGGAGTCATTTTTCCCCTTTAAATACCCTATGGACATACCTTAAAAACTTTCAGATAAAAGGTGAGTCACCTTTATCTGCCCCTCATCCCAGAATATCATGTTTTTTTGGTTACTTAAGTGATAGATATAGATATAGATATAGATATATTCTTTTTCAGATTCTTTTCCCTTATAGGTTATTGTAAAATATTAAGTATAATTCCCTGGGCTATACAGTAGGTCCTTGCTGGTTATCTATTTTATATATAATAGTGTGTATATGTTAATCCCAACCTCCAACTTTATCCCTCCCCTCTTTCCCCTGTGGTAACCATAAGTTTGTTTTCAATGTCTGTGGGTCTATTTCTGTTTTGTATGTAAGTTCATTTGTATTAATTTTTTTTCAGATTCCACATATAAGTGATATCATATGATATCTGTCTTTCTCTGTCTGACTTACTTCACTCAGTATGACAATCTCTAGGTCTATCCATGTTGCTGCAAATGGGCATGATTTCATTCTTTTTTATGGCTGAGTAATATTCCATTGTATATATGTACCACATCTTCTTTACCCATTCATCTGTTGATGGACACGTAGGTTGCTTCCATGTCTTGGCTATTGTAAACAGTGCTGCAGTGAGCTTAAGTGATTTTTTTTTTTTAAACTTTGGGTTTATTTATTTATTTATGGCTGTGTCGGGTCTTCATTTCTGTGCGAGGGCTTTCTCTAGTTGCGGCGAGCGGGGGCCCCTCTTCATCGCGATGCGCGGGCCTCTCACTATCGCGGCCTCTCTTGTTGTGGAGCACAGGCTCCAGACGCGCAGGCTCAGTAACTGTGGCTCACGGGTCTAGTTGCTCCGTGGCATGTGGGATCTTCCCAGACCAGGGCTCGAACCCGTGTCCCCTGCATTGCCAAGCAGATTCTCAACCACTGCGCCACCAGGGAAGCCCCAGCTTAAGTGATTTTTAAGCAAGCCATTCAAATGCCAATTTAGAAAAATTTTAGACTATATTTACATCCCTGAATGCCAATCTCCAAAACAGGAATTTTTAGCCTTCTGACAAAGTTAGGAATTTATTAATTTTGTCTCCTTTTACTGACTTCATGTGAAACTAAACGCAGTCTCTTCACTGCAACATGGTGTGTGTGTCTGTGTGTGTGTGTGTGCGTGTGTGTGTGTGTGTAAAAGGAAGGGAAAGTAAACTGCATCTTAGAATAAAAAGAGCAGCTTCAGAGTCATGGCACCAGGTGGCCAACAGGTGGAAATGCTGACGTGTGAGCAGAGGACGGGCAACTAGACTGCAAACAGGGACAGTCAAGGCAGACACACCACACAGCTGGCGTGAGTTCACCAATGAACTCATCTTCTATGACCTCACAATAAAATTACTCGAAATTAATTAGAAAAGGGTATTGCTTCTATGATACAAAATGAAGCATAAACTGATAAAGATGAGAGTTTATGCAACATTCTTTAGAAAGGAGGTAAAGTGGAATGTGAGAACCATATGACTAAGATTCCTTTTAGAGAACACTTTTCAAATTCAATATGCCTATATATAAATAACTAACAACAGGTACATAGTGCTGGTAAACAGGAGGAATAACACGAATTGGTGCTAATTCACGTTAGCACGAAGTTAAAAGTTAAAATCAAGAAGAAAATATGAGGGACTTCCCTCATGGTGCAGTGGTTAGGAATCCGCCCGCCAATGCAGGGAACACGGGTTCGAGCCTTGGTCCGGGAAGATCCCACGTGCTGCAGAGCAACTAAGCCCGTGAGCCACAACTACTGAGCCTGCACTCTAGAGCCCACACGCCACAACTACTGAGCCCGCATGCTGCAACTACTAAAGTCCGCATGCCTAGAGCCCGTGCTCTGCAACAAAAGAAGCCACCGCAATGAGAAGCCCGTGCACCGCAACAAAGAGTAGCCCCCGCTCACCACAACTAGAGAAAGCCCACGCGCAGCAACAAAGACCCAACGCAGCCAAAATAAATAAATAAATAAATAAAATTCAAAAAAAAAGAAGAAGAAAGTATGAAAATGGGGGAGAGAAGTATATGGGAAGGCTCTTTGGAGCTAAGAAACACATCCAGGTTAAGAGGGATGGAGACAGATGATCCACAACGTACGTATGAGAAACATTAGAGACATGTGCGTCTATACATACACACACACACACACACAATTATATTCAGTAGCTTTTCATTACACATATGAAGATCTCTCAAAAAATGCCTCCATACATATTATGTATTTTAAAGATGGCGAGGGGCTTCCCTGGTGGCGCAGTGGTTGAGAGTCTGCCTGCTAATGCAGGGGACGCGGGTTCGAGCCCTGGTCTGGGAAGATCCCACATGCCATGGAGCGGCTGGGCCCGTGAGCCACAACTACTGAGCCTGCGCGTCTGGAGCCTGTGCTCCGCAACAAGAGAGGCCGCGATAGTGTAGGGCCCGCGCACTGCGATGAGGAGTGGCCCCCGCTTGCCGCAACTGGAGAAGGCCCTCGCACAGATACGAAGACCCAACACAGCCATTAAATAAATAAATAAATAAATAAATAACTGATTGAAGGACTTTAAAAAAAAAAAAAAAAGATGGCTACCTATTCCAAATCTGGGAGGAAGGGGACAGGAGCAGTTACCAAACTATTCACACAGGCCTCGTTAACCACACTTTTACAATAGTAAGGCATCTAGAAACTTCTTCCTTGATACTGCTTTAAATAGCCAGTGTCTAATCTTGTCTTTTGATTAAGTAATCTCCCTTATAAATAATAATGATAGTTACTATCTGAGTACCTACAATACACCAGGCACATTATATTCTCTATCTCATGTAATCAATATAACAATCCAGGGAGATGGGTATTATTATCCCCATTGTACAAAGGAGTACACGTAGGAATCAGTGAAGTTTTAAGTCTTACCCAAGATAAAGTCCCCTGGCCAAGGTCAAACCACAAACTGAGTAATCAGACAAGCAAGAATCCAAACCCAAGTCTATTTGATAAAAAGCCTGTGTTTCTACTACTGTACTATACAACCTCCACCTTACAGTATATAAGATAGGATAATTGTAATTTAGGAATTATTTATATATTACTAGCTTATTGTTCATAATATTACACGAAAATGCACATTATAAACTATAGCCTATGTTAAAATATATATTTTATAAATATTTTTTCGGAAAAATACAAGGCAAAAAAATTTATGATATTTATGAGTGATTGGATCGCTAGTGAATCTTCTCAATTTCTATTTTTCTAGTTTTTCCTTAATTATGATATATAACTTACAAAAAGTAGAGCACACACCAAAAAACTACATTTTAGTACAGACATTCTTCCCCCTGTTCTCTGGAACCTATCAAAACTAAATTTAGATGATAAAACATGATACAAGTTTAACAGAGGCTCAGAGTTGAACAAAAGGTGAACAACAATGAAAAATACGGCACAGCATTAAAATCACAGAGAAACTTGGTAGCACTAAGGAAAAATAAATAGCCTTTCAGTTTCTGTATTATACTTAACCAAAAAAAAAAAAAAAAAGTAAGTAAAATAGAGAGGTAGTCAGAATTCCATAACTTGAAGGAAATGCTTAGAGGAAAATTACCAAAACCAACAAAAGTCAATTCAATTCGAGGAAAACACCCTTGGAAACCACGGTACAAAGTCTTCATGGAAAACAGTCAGTTTTGGTGATTGTCCAGGCATTTTAACAGATGAACAGTTAATCTGAAGAAACTACTTAGTGGCTCTGGAATGTCGTGTAAGCCAAACAACTGATTGGAATGTGAATGCCCACATTCAACCAAGTTTACTTTTCAAAATATATACATTTCTCATCTTGTTCAATGACCCTATGTCATGTTCACACAACCTCTTCAGAAGCGCTGTAACCATAACCTGAAAATGGGAGGTGCATAAACTTCATTTCCCTACAGGAAACCACCACTCAACTACTCACTATGTAATCTGTCTTCAAAGCCATCAAATAAAATGCATTCCAATAGAAAAAAAAAACCATTGGATCAGGAGGGAGAAAAGCAGAGCTTCAACTTTTTCCAAAACGTTTTACGATCTAAAACAAATATGGCAAAATGTTAAGACCTGGTGAAGCTGGAAGGTATTACATATAAGCCCCTATCTTTTCCAGTCCATCTGAAATAATTTTAAGTTAAAAAAATACTAATGTTTGTGTAGGTCAATACAACTCTCACTCCTCTCAGCACTCCTGTATTGATGAAAACACACACACACCATATCCACGTCCCTCCAGCCCAACCTGCGGCATTTTACACCCCTGTGGAAGCCATTTTTGACATGAATACCAAACATTCCCCAATATTTCGTTTGCTCCTTTGCAAAGCATGAGTTCAAAAAAACTGCCATGTGACAGAATAAAAAAATTAAAAATTCTTACAAGGACCTACTGTATAGCACAGGGAACTACACTCAGTGTACTGTAATAACCTATATGGGAAAAGAATCTAAAAAAGAATATATATATGTATAACTGAATCACTTTGCTGTACACTTGAAACTAACACAGCATTGTAAATCAACTATACTTCAATAAAAAATCAATTAAAAGTAAATAGGTAAATAAAATTTAAAATTCTTTATGTAATGATGTCAGAATAGTCATAAAGCACCTGAGAAGTTCTGTGTGTATGTATTGAATCCATTTCTAAAATAAAAATAAATAAGTTTACTTCTCGAACGGCACTTTTCCAGAACAGACAGTCCTAATCCCCCACGGGAAACCACAGGCTCAAGACACCTTACAAAATGTGCCACCTACACCAGAAAAGTCACTTTTGGTATTAAAGTGACAAGAAGATCTCTATTCAGGGCAAGCTTGTGACCTGAAAAAAACTAAACAGATCTTTAGAAAGTGAGTTTTTAACTTTCCTCTCACTTGAAAGAACCAGAATCCACATTTGTATGGAGCTTCTGACTCCGTGGGCAAAGGCACTATGTGGAAACTGCTGTCATACTCAGGAAACAGATGGGGTGCATAATGCAACGAGATAATCAACTGCCACCCTCTTCCCTCCACTAGAATTTAAGAAACACTCAGTTAATAATGAAACAAACTAGAAAAGCAGAAGTTCATAGCTGAGCAGGTCTTGAACACACATCAAGGAACTTGTTATGAGCATCAAGGAGTGGTTAGACCTAAAGGACAAAGAACATTTCAAATTGTTTCCTTGTTCTCAAAAACGAGCGTTACACTTGCCACAGTCTCAGTTAAAACTGGGGTCCATCTGTAACCTCACCCACCAGCCAAGCAAGTCAGATCTTAATTGAGATGTAATTATTTACTTTATTAAAACAAGTATTTACTTCAATTCAAACACTTCTCCGACATCAATTTGCAAAAAGCTGTAGTGTTCCAAAGATCACAGTGGCACAGACTTTCCTTTCAAAAAGTTTACAACCTAACTCATGGGGTAGGATATGTAAAAACAGCAATAACACAAACCGAAGTGTTGGTAGGTACAACTTTAAGGATGGCAAAAGAACATAAAGGTCAGAAGGTCAACTCAATGGCAAGAATAACAAATAAGTTTCCAATGGGCAAACAAGAGGCAGAGGAAAAGCAATTAGGGGGAGAAAAGAGAATAAAGACAGAAAAGGCTGCCATGCATGTGGTGTTTAAGTAAACAGAAAGTATAAACCATGGAAACACATTTTAAATATCAAACATACAAAGAAACACTTAAACTCTAAAGGTTGCATGGAAATTTTCCCTGAGAGCCACAGGAGATGAATTGGCTTTACTGTCCATTCAGTGGCTGTCTTCTAGCTTTGGCCTCATCCTTCATGTTGCCTACTTCAACATCGTTTCTGGCACCCGTGAACTTGTGTGAATCATCACATGATGACAGAGATGACCATCGAATCTCATCATTCTAACTGTGCTAGTTACCAGCACACGGCATGTCATTCAGAGTTACTGTTGTGCTGTGGACATTTACTTTTAAATACAGAGAAGCATTCAGATGAAACTTGGAGGACTTGTAATTCTATCAGGCAGCTGAAGCATAAATGACTATTTTTTTTAACCTATGGTAGTGTTAATGGCTTATGAAGCTTTGTGATGGTGTAATTCTATCAGGCAGCTGAAACATAAATGACTATTTTTTTTAACCTATGGTAGTGTTAATGGCTTATGAAGCTTTGTGATGGTGTTCGTTGTACAGGGAGAGGTAGGCTAGCACAGTGAGTGTGTGTGTGGGGGGGGGGGTCCCCCTCCAGTTTTATTGAAATACAGTTGACATATAATATTGTATTAGTTTAAGGTATACAACATAATGATTTGATGTATCTATATATTATGAAATGATTACCACAATAAGTTTAGTTACCATCCATCACCTCGCATAGTTACAAATAAATGAGTATTTATCACAGCAGAAGAGAAGGCTACAGTTCTAATGATGAATTTGAAAACTTACTTTTATGTACAAAAATAATTCAGAATTTTCACATAGTGCCTAAACTGGAAAATAATAACCTTCAACAAATTAGTCTAAAGAACTGCAATTAAATTTTAGTTATTTAATTCCATTTAGGCCAAAAGCCTTTCAAGAAAAAAAGTACTCTATGTGGGACTTCTTCACACCTTGTAAAGCAGAAAACAAACTTTGCTACCTTAGACAGTAGAAATGACTCATCATTTACTTACATGAGATGTTCAGACAAGACAAAACAGTGGCTTATACATTTAAAGGCTACCTAGATCAAAGAAAGTTTGAGTACCACACCTGGCAAATAATGCCAACAAAGCACCAATAATGACAAATTGCAAAGAAAGTAGTTCATTCGCTGGAACCAACTGGAAGGGGCAGGAGAAGGACTGAGGGGTTTGTGATGGAAGGCTAGAACCATTCCACAAAGTTTTTAAACAACGCGCTACAGAGCTTAAGATTACCCTAGAGGCAATGAGAAACTACCAAAGGTTTACTGGAGATTGTCATCATCAGAACCAAATGTGCATGTATATATGTGTGCAAACACACATGCATATATTTTTTATTTTCCCCTCCCCAAAATTTCAACAGTGCTGTGGAAGAGAGCCTGCAAGAGGACAGACACTGAATACAGAGATGCTACTATCAAAGTTGTTGCTATTTTCTAGGCGAGAGATGCCTGGGACCTGAACGAGGAGAGTGGGAAGAGAGAAAGGAAGGAATTTAAGAGAGACTTAGAACACTGACAACACATGCAAAGCAATCAGATGGGGTAACGGAGAAAAACGGAACCAAAGTCAACTAAAATCTCTGTCTTGAGGGACCAGAGAGGACAGTGGTGCTGTTGCCCAAGTAAGAAGCTGCATCGCCAGAAAATGAATCCCTACACTTCGCTCAAAACTCATATTTCTGTCAAGGTGACACTTAACTGATCTTTGACGTTATTAATATTTCTCTCCAACACGGTCTGAAATCATCCATTAACCACACAGAGACTGGTCCAAGAAACAGACTCAGCTCTAAATGGCATTTTGAAATTTGTCAATTGAGTTTACCTTGAAAATCTGTCGGGAAATAGTTTAAATTTATCAAAAAGACACAAGATACCCTACAGAAGAAACATTCCAAAAATAGGACTAACTCAAGATTCTCCATAATGAAAAATATTTGCTCAATGAATTTCATAATAGAATCTAAGGTTGACGCTCTAGTTTATGAGTTTTAGCATTAACTCATTACATCACATTTTAAAAGACAGTAAACCTTTTAAAAAACATACAATTTAATATATGGTAAATTACTACCAATGCTACTCAAAACAATACAAAGGTATACCTATACAATGTAATTAGGATTAATGCCTAATACAAGAGCTAAAAAACAACTTTTTAGCAAAAAATTACTCCATTTTTATCATATCACCTTCTTTTCTTTCCAACTTTGAGGTATAATCAACAAATAAAATTTTAAGATATTTAAAGTGTACAATGTGATGATTTGATATATGTACATACACTGTGAAAGGATACTTTCCACTGACTTAAGTAGTAAATCCACCACTTCCCATATTTATCTCTTTTCTTCCTGAAAGTAGAACTTTTTAAAAAATTCAATTATTGAACTGAAATGTCAATGATACCATACACTGTTATCAACTACAGTCACCACATTATACTTTATATCCTCAGACCTTATTCACCTTATAACTGAAAGTTTGTAGCCCATACCACATTTTTCATATTCAAAATCAGAGTAACTGACCACTTAGACCAAATGTCTTTGTGGAACATGCTAGTTTCTAAAGATTAATAGACTGATCTTGAACTGAGAAAAAAAAACCATACAGACCCAAGTCAATAATTCAAAGTACAACCATAAATGAACAAGGGACAATGGCTGGCCGAGGGCATAAAAATTAGGTTAAAAGGGATGGGGCAAAAGAAACGAACACTCATTGAGGGCCTCCTCTAAGTCTGGCACGGGGCTAAGAAGTGCAGACACTCACTCCCACCCCAAACCCACTATATAATGAGTCTTTGGATAATTCGCGTAAGCTTCATGAAGGTAGAGGGGGCTTGGCAACCAGCAGATCTCCAGGTTCTCAATCAGCACCTGGCACACAATAAGTACTCCATAAATATTTATTAGGTGCATGGATGAATGTATGGAGGGCTGGTGGATGAATGAATAGATATTTTTAATAACAATGTTGGTCTACCCACAGAGACCCAAAGAGATCCTGGCAGCTTAGGAGAGAGGGAGCAAGAAATGGTCTCCAAGCCGCTCCGCGCCCTTCTCCAAATACAGGAGGCCACAGGAGAGTGGGAAAAGCATGGGCTTCCTCATCACACCTGGGTGGGAAGCCAAGTTTCAGGCTTACCTTTAGTGTGTCCCTGGACAGATGACTACTCCATGACGGAAATGCATAGACTAATTCCTTAATCTTGAAGTTGTAAAAAGGCTTTAATGAAATAACATATATAGAGTACTGAGCAAGTACCTAGCACATAAGTAGTACTTAATAAATATAAATCTCTCCATGTACTGGGCCAAGAGAAACGCCCCCTAGTGCTGACACAGTTTTGGTCTTAAGGATAAAGTCCAAGGGAGGGGTCTTAGTGAAAGGAATCCTAGTGTAGTCCACAGCAGGACAGCTCTGGAGTCATTGTAAATATCAATCCAAAGGCCCAGCTCATCATATCACGTTAGAGGAATTAACAATCATAGCATGAGCCTTCACAGGATTCAAAAAGGGAACAGGACTCTGACAGTGCAAGGAAATATAAAATGAAACAACTAGCATATGCTCCGTGCTTGACAATTTCACACTTGCCAAAATCAGGCATACTTCTCTCTGCTATACCGTCAAAGCTACTTTATTGATAATATCTGAAGTATATTTTGTTAATTTGATGAAAGTATGCATCATTAAGGATTCTTTCTGAGAAAAATTTCCTAAGGGTCCTATCCAGGCCCCACCTCTAAGAAACCAAGACAACTACACATTTGGCTATAATTATGCCCTCATGTATTTTCTCTTTCCTACTTTTATAGCACCATATCATACAATGCAGCCCAATTATAAAACATGACTAAAACCCCCAAACCTCTTATCCATAACCAAAAAGGTGAAAATAATATTTTAACAAATTCTAATATAAGTTTCCTCTTTTGAGTCAGTAGCAAAATAAATCACACAAATTTTCTTAACTAACTTTCTAGTTATTGCTTATCCATCAGGTGAAGTCAACAGCAGGTTACCTTTCCTCTTAATCAGCCAGCAAGGAATGTACCTTAACTTCAGAAGGTGCCTTGAGCATCTTATTCAACTATAAGCTTCAGGAATATCTAAAATGTTTGTTTTTTTGCAATACGAATCCACATCACCTAATTCAAACATGAATCTAAATCATTAAACTCAAATACATAGCTAAATAATTTGCTTTTGGATGAAGGTCATTTTATTCACTGCTGATTTTAGATGAACATTTTACAAAGGATGTATACAGCTGGAGAAGAGATTTGGATAAAGAGGGACCGTCACACCACAGACAGTTTCTCAAGTAAAAGTTCTTCCTTATAAACAAAAATCTGGGTATCCATCTTAAAGTTCAGAGAGCGTATTAATGGAACAAGAGATCAACAATGTAATATGCTAAGAACTTAAACCAATTTACAACGTCTCCACCTACAAAATAATAGTCCCTTACAGAGGGTTCCAGTTAATGAATCAACATTTAGAAATGAATATGATGTAATTTGGTGAACAGAGGAACTGAAACTATATAGGGTAGCAGGAGAGGTACACCCTATTTTGATTAGAATCAGCCAGAAGCTATGAGAAAAAAGGATTAGTGCCCAGCAGAACAACTCCCTGAAGGAATTTAGGATGGTATGCTGGCAGGAAACAAAACTTGGGTAGCAAGTCTTAAGCTTCTCCTGTGGGAGTAACCAATCAGTTTCACCCTTACCAGTCTTGATGCCACACACATGTACCAGGAAGCTTTCTGAAGATAATAACACTGCCCTAGAAATCTGCCATCTGGGAACATTACCCACTTATTATACTATAAAATTCCTGTCTGCTTGGAAATATATTTCTCATTGCATTTAACGACTGATTTTCTAGTAGACATCAATGTTCAAAAATTTCTATTTAAGCATATCAGATTTTCCAGAGTCTGATCAACCCTAGATAACCAGACCACTGTTGTTAAACTACGAAGCTCTTTTTAAAGCAAGTCCTGCAAGCATAAGTGTGGTCTGATAACATTTTAAAATTAGCTTTTGCAAACTCTGAGCTCTACACCATATTAGAACACAATCTGTGCTTTAACTGCCCACAGTGTACACCTGATTTAATTTGGAACATTTCTTACTACAGATTTCCTTCATCCCCAAATGCTAGTACCTTTCTATAAATACCTATCACTTTTTTACTATGATTACCTTAAAAAAATGGTGATTTTCAATTTTCTCTTAGCCTCATTTCACCCTTTTTCAGTCCTGATTAAGATGTGGTCCTTCTTGAAAATATGACTGCAACAATTTGATAACTCTGAAAGAGCTTAAAAAGAAGGTAACCCAAAACACAAAGTGGTCTTGTGGAAACTAGGAATGCCTCACCATATAATAATATCCTCTCCTAGCATCTTTAATAAGGGATTCAAGAAAACCAGACTCTTGCACTTCTCAATGTTTTAATCAACCAATCTAAAGTTCAACTATTTATCTCAAGGACATTAAGTGCCAAAGCCACAATAAGGCATCAATATTGTAAAGCAAATGAGAATCATATTCCTCCATCCAAAAATTACTGGATGCCCAGGATGTACCATTTATTGACTGCCTTTTTGGCATTGAAAAGTCAAACAGAAAACACAGTCCCAGTCTTCAAGGACTTTACATTCTAGGGGAGCAAGCTAAACAGCTAAATAAAAAATCTCATGTTGCAGAGCACGGGCTCTAGGCACGCGGGCTTCAGCAGTTGTGGCACGTGGGCTTCAGTAGTTGTGGCTCGTGGGCTCAGTAGTTGTGGCGCACGAGCTTAGTTGCTCCGCAGCATGTGGGATCTTCCCAGACCAGGGCTCGAACCCATGTCCCCTGCATTGGCAGGCGGATTCTTAACCACTGCATCACCAAAGTCCGCATGCAGCAACGAAGACCCAACACAGCCAAAAATAAATAAATACATACATACATACATACATACATAAAATTTCAGTGGTGGTGGTGGTGCAGTGGTTAAGAATCCACCTGCCAATGCAGGGGACACAGGTTTGAGCCCTGGTCTGGGAAGATCCCACATGCCGTGGAGCAACTAAGCCCGTGTACCACAACTACTGAGCCTGCGCTCTAGAGCCCACAAGCCACAACTACTGAAGCCCATGTGCCACAACGACTGAAGCCCGTGCGCCTAGAGCCTGTGCTGCGTAACACGAGAAGCCACCGCAATGAGAAGCCCACGCACCACAACGAACAGTAGCCCCCGCTCCCCGCAACTAGAGAAAGCCCACACACAGCAACTAAGACCCAACGCAGCCAAAAATAAATAAATATATATTTTTTTAATCTCAGAAATACTGTAACAGAGGTACATGCTATAAAGTAACTAACTCTAGGAAGTAAGAAAAACACTACAGATGCTAACTTTTAAGCTGGTCCTAGAAAAGAATTTATTCAGCAGTAGAGAGGAGTGTTTAAGACAAAGTGTGTTAAGAAAAAGAAAAGGGCAGCAAAGGACAAGAAGTCACGTCACACAAGGAATTTCTACATCACTGGAACAAACAAGGCTCAGGGACAGAGAGTGAGGACAGGAGTCAGAGAGGAAGCAAGATGGTCTTCTGCCATATTAAGGCATTCAGGGTTGCCTTAACCTATGGGCAGCCTATGGGTTCTGAGGAATTCCTGAAGCGCCTGCCTGCAGGAGCCTGTCCTCAGCAGATACTGGCTATTGGGAGTCAGCTTTCCCTGAGGTCCCCAAGCCTCTGTGGCTTCCTCTTGCCTGGAGACGGGAGTGGGGTCACTGGGCAGGGAGAGGAGTGGACATCAGCTGTACACCACCCTGAGGGTCCTCTTGGTACCCAGCAGATATTGAATGACTTCAGATAATCTTAAAATGAAAAGGAAACCAGCAGAGCAGTCTCACTTCCCATCAACTATCAGAATCCCTTCTACACACCTTGATAAATGGTTACACACCGGACAACAGCTACGATGTCTGCCCTGGGTCTTCATTTCCCCAGAACACTTGCTACAGTTCTTCCAGCCAGGCATCGTTAAAATCCTTTCTAAGATCTTCTCCAGCATGGGTCCCCCTTAGAATGTAGCCCACTTGGCCAGAGCTGGGCACAAAGAGCCCGCACGCCCTCCACCCACAGCAGAGCACTGTAAACACGTGAGGGTTTTCGAGTGAACAAGGTATCTCTTGGTTGCACTGACCTTTACAGAAGCACAGGACCTGGATCATATTAAATCTGTGGTCAAAAAAAAAATGCGTGTCCTTATTCATTTGAACTGTTCCCATTCACCTCTCCTTCAAATTACGTATCACAATTATAAGATAACGTTTATTTGTGGGATTATCTTAGGAATGTCTGCATCTCCCCAGCCCATGAACTAAGGAACCTGAATGCAGGTACAAAACTGGTTTTCGGTGTTTTGCTTTTTATTTCCTTTGTATTACCATTGTATCGTGAGGTCTTAGCATAGTACTTATTTCAAAGGAAGGGTTCAGTAAATGTTAGATGAAGAATTAGATGTAGACAAAATATTACGTGAGGCAAGTTATGGTCAGTGTGATAGGAGTGTTAAATCAACATTCCATGGAAGCCCAGTGGAGATTCTTTCAACTTCCTCTATGAATGAAAGTAATCATGGAGGAAAAAAAGGCATCCAAGCTGATTTCTTAATGGTGTTTCAACTAAATATTGAAAATAAGGAAAATATTTGGGCAAGAAAACAACCAATGAAAACTATGTTTTTAAAAAACAGTTATTTATATGGGAAGTAATAAACAGGACACAAAACAGTATGTGCCCCCCACACACATTCACATACACACACACACACACACACAAACCTAAAAGGAAATAGTTTAAATGTTAATAGTAGCTACTGCTGGGTTGTGGGATTACTGGTGATCTTTATTTTCTTCTTTACACTTTACTGTAGTTGCCATATTTTCTATAATAAAGATCTTCATCATCTGGGGGGAAATATCTAGATTTTTTAACTCATTCGGATGAAAGTGCTATAACATTTTAAGTCTTCAGGCTTTATCGCAAAAGGTTTGTGGACTGTTTTTTTCTATGTCATACTTTATGGGAACGTTGTAAAGCAGAAGGAATGCTGGATAAGAAATTTCAGTCCCCAAGAAATATTACAAATAATCCCTCCACAACCCCCAGATTGTTCTAATCTACTTTTTTGAGTCTTAACAATTAGTGTCAAAGGACTTATCTTTACAGGTAATACTAAAAACCAGAAGCTAGCATCAGGGACCACACTGGTCCACAGAACATCAATTCCCTTCCACAACCTCAGTTGGGCCCTTCGAACAATGAACTACATGTGTCAACACCACAACACTGCACATCAAACTGAGGGACAGAAGGGCTTCTGAGAACAGATCTCAGTTAAACGTTCAGAACATAAACGAAAGTCCCTATCTGAATTAATAGATAACTTCGTCTATGGTTAACAAGAAGAATGCCACAAAATACTGTTCTCTACTAAATAAAAGAAGGAAAGTACACTAAGTATTCTGAAACGTGAGGTGTCTAGCTTATGCCCTGCCATCTACTGGAAATCTGAAATGGGAGTTTTAAAGTACCCTTCTGTATGTAAGGCTACATAAAACATATAACAGTGATGGAAAAAACTACCACTTTAATAGATGTCAGACCTCCTACAAATAGTACTATCTTAAAAGCAGTCCAAATAGAAGTAAAAAGTTCTCTGAGCAATGGTCATTAATCATGTCTCTTCCTTATTCAAAGAATGGCAAAAGGGAAACATAAATTATGAAGAAGTGCACAGTTTCCAGATGGTTTAAACCCATACATAGCCCACTGAGCCATCTCAGAAAGACCCCTTGTACAACCCATCTCTTTCTGTGCACTTACAGCCTCTAAGCTCTGGCCTACTTGGCCCTCTTCTTTCCAACTGCCACCACCTACCCACCTCCTCGGGGTCCGTTTGCCTCAAGACTTCTTGCAGAGGAGCTAGCTCTATTTCATCCTTTACTGACTATCTCTGTCTCAGAAACAAACCAACCAACCTTCCTGAATAGTCTGGAGACTCATGAGAAATCACTACTAATAAACAAGTGAGGTGGTAAAAAAATATATATGACGCCCCATGATTACAGATTCAAGAAAGCTCTTCAATGAGAAATTAAAATCCTGGCTGAAATGTAGGTAGTACCAGGGAGACGCTGATGTGTGAAACAGATGGGTCTGGGCAGCTGTAAGGTCCTAAAGCACCCCAGGGGATTCTGATGTTCATCCAGGACTTGGTGCTGCTGTCCCAGATCCTCAGTCACCGGCCATCCACGCACTCGAGTGTCATCAGGAGCCCACTACCTTCCGCACGGAGAACTTCCAGGTTCCCCACCCATTCAGGTTCTAAGTCATCCTACTAGGAAAGAAAAGCAGCTATGACTCTGCAGGCCACCAAAGTACCTCTGGAGTCTGGATGGTGGCACAGAAAGGGTAAGCTTCAGTCACTTTAAAAGTCCACTTATGTGAATTCACAGCATTTCCCAGGCTATGAAAAGAGAAGGGAAAGTATGTGTGGGAGCTACCTACTCTCAAATCCTTAGTGTACAGGGTAGATAATGATATTCATGTGGTTTTGTACAAAATTCCTTATGAATAAGCTCCCAAATATGCAAGATAAATTAGAATTCACTTCTTTGCTCACAGGTTGGGTCAATTAAAATCGAGGCAGTGGATTTTGCTGTGACAAAGACCTGCAAAGACATTTTTTTTTTACTGAATAACTTCGGCATTACTTTTTTCAAATTCATGGTACATTATCCTAAATTGAGTAACAATGAACAAAATATTTTGCAAATATCTTTTTTTTTTTTTTTTTTTTAATGAGGATCTTGAATCAGATGCGTATGTTTTGATTGATTGATTGATTGATTGATTTTGGCTGTGTTGGGTCTTCGTCTCTGTGCGAGGGCTTTCTCCAGTTGTGGCAAGCGGGGGCCACTCTTCATCGCGATGCGCGGGCCTCTCTCGTTGCGGAGCACAGGCTCCAGACGCGCAGGCTCAGCAGTTGTGGCTCACGGGCCCAGCCGCTCTGCGGCATGTGGGATCTTCCCAGGCCAGGGCTCGAACCCGTGTCCCCTGCATTAGCAGGCAGATTCTCAACCACTGCGCCACCAGGGAAGCCCGCAAATATCTTTTGACTCTGGGAAAAGCTTTATATATTTTAGGCCTGTCTTTTCCTCAAGAAATGCCATTTTCTGCAAACTAGAATTACTTCTCACAAATTCAAATATTTGAACACCTTGTATAAAGTATGTACTGTGCACTGATATCTCATTAACACACTTTGCTCTGCACAGTAGGATTTGGGTCCAAAAAGTGATCAGCATTGGCCTCTCTCCAAAAGGATGCTGAAATGCAAAGTTTCCATAAAATCATACTGATACTCTAGAAATTAACTTCAATTCCTCTTCAGCATTTTAACCATAACAAATTGAATGATACCAAAAGTATCTGCTTTAGGGTTTTATTTCAATGTTAAGCACAATAAAACCAACCATTTTAACGGCTCGAGAAACGAGAAAGCCGCTAATTCCGATAACTTAAGCACTGGAGGGTTATTATGCTGGTTAAGTCTCTTTTCCTCTGTGTAAGAGATACGACACTTCGCCATGCACTAGAACAGCAAATCATGACCCATTCCTACTACAGAATAATGTCTGTAGAGGGAAAACGGTTATATACTAAGGGATCATTTCAAACATATGTACACACACCTTGTCATAAACACTCTTTTTACTCACCAAATTTTTATGTGCCTTCTGTAATTCAGAAGATCCTGACATCCAGAGAAGCCACACATGCAACCTTCTCAGCTTTGTACCCACACATGTCTTTGATTATCTAGGTGTGGTCTTTAATAACTATTTTTTTTATTTTATTGAAGTATAGTTGATCTACAATGTTGTGTTCATTTCTGCTGTACAGCAAGGTGATTCAGTTATATATACATATATATATACATATATTCTTTTTCATATTCTTTTCCATTACGGCTTATCCCAGGATTCTGAATATAGTTCCCTGCACTATACAGTAGGACCTTGTTGTTTATCCATTCAATATATAATAGTTTGCATCTGCTAATCCCAAACTCCCAATCACTACTTTTAAATAGCTCTGTATTAACAACATTTAGTCAGTCTATCTTTTAGCATTTATCCATATTGAGAACCAACTAGTGTCCACAGGAGGATGAGCATACCTAAAACAAACCCACGGGAAGGTACACAGTAGTGAGGAGAAAGCACCGAACTAGGACTCAAAAGACCCGAGTATGAATCTTGGTTAAGCCACACACTCATTCAACCTCACCTCAGGTAGGCCACCTTTAAATTAAAGACAGTAAAACTTGACCTATCTAAACAATGCTGTTGAAGGTACGTATCAATGAGACAACACATTTGCAAATGATTTTTTTAATCTAATCTAATCTAATCTAATAAGGATCGTTCAGCAGCTGGTCTAGTAAGAAACTGCTAAGACACCCCAAAATAAGTAAAATAGTGTTCCTCCTCTGACGCATCTTTGAAGCTTTACCATTTCCTTCCTCCTTCCCTCTCTCCCTTCCTTTCTTCATTTAACTGATATTTACTGTGCTTCTACCACATACCAGGTATAGTTCAGACCTGCACTGTCCAATACGGCAGGCAGTAGTCACATGTGGCTACTAAGCATTCAAAACAGCTCTAGTTCAAATTAATATGTGCTGTAAGCATGAAATAGACACTAGATTCTGAAGACTCTGTGAACAAAAGAATGTAAAATAGCTCAATTTTTTATGTTGATTACATGTTAAGATGATAATATTTTGGATATTCAGGTTAAATACATTATTAAAATTAATTCCATCTCTGTTAGCCACAAAAAGGAACAAAACTGGGTCATTTGTAGAGACATGGATGGATCTAGAGACTGTCATACAGAGTGAAGTAAGTCAGAAAGAGAAAAACAAATATCATGTATTAACGCGTATGTGTGGAATCCAGAAAAATGGTACAGATGAACCGGTTTGCAAGGCAGAAATAGAGACACAGATGTAGAGAACAAATGTATGGACAGCAAGGGGGGAAAGTGGCGGGGGGGTGGTGGTGTGATAAACTGGGAGACTGGGATTCACGTATATACACTAATATGTATCAAATAGATAACTAATAAGAACCTGCTGTATAAAAAAATGAATAAATAAAATTCAAAAATTCCAAAAAAAATTAATTCCATATCTTTCTTTTAGTGTGGCAATTAGAAAATTTAAATGTATGGGGACTCACATTATATTTCTATTTGACAGCACTATTCTAGAGTCTGCGGATATATTAGGGAACAAGACCATGTCCCTAACCTCATGGAGCTTATGTTTAAACAGCTATAGCCCTAAAATCTTCAGTAATCAGTAGAAAAGGAAAACTTTTGCATAGAGAAGACTCTGGGATGGAGGCCACATGCACGAGAGCGAGACACACCTTCCCTTTAGTCTTTCCTTCTACCAAAGGTAAGGCCTCTGGTCCCCAGAATAATCAGTCAGTAAAATGGTAAGCTATGGCCTTTACCATCTTGGGGAAGACTGCCCCTTCCCTCCTGAGATGCTTCTGAGAACATGACCGCTTTTAATCCGAACTTAGTGAGGTAGAAAAGCTTTCAATCTTGGGCATCAGCAGTTTCAAGGCATCATTTTTAGTACTCTGGGTTGTGCCTCAGAAGTACCGTAGGGCTTCCCTGGTGGCGCAGTGGTTGAGAATCTGCCTGCCAATGCAGGGGACACGAGTTCGAGCCCTGGTCTGGGAAGATCCCACATGCCACGGAGCGACTAGGCCCGTGAGCCACAATTACTGAGCCTGCGCGTCTGGAGCCTGTGCTCCGCAACGGGAGAGGCCGCGACAGTGAGAGGCCCGCGCACCGCGATGAAGAGTGGCCCCCACTCGCCGCAACTGGAGAAAGCCCTCGCACAGAAACGAAGACCCAACGCAGCCATAAATAAATAAATAAATAAAATTTTTTAAAAAAAGTACTGTAAAAGGTTTCCAATTGTTGGAAGATGTTTCTTAACAAAGAGCCCCTCTCTCTGGATTCCAATGCCCTCCTTTATTATGAGAGTTCTTAAGCATGTTCCTCTCCACGGGTCCAATTAACCCTGCCTCTCCTCAATAACTTTAGTTCCCCACATCACAAGCAGAGTGCTGCTAGATGAAGAGCAAGAAGCTCAATTCAACAACACAAGTCCATGACAGCAACCTGAAAGTCTCTACTGGTCTAAGGAGACTGGCAAAGGAAACTCAAGTCAGGCTGACTACCTGCCCATTAAATGTAAGGTTCCTTGTTTTAAGATTTTAAAGAATTTCTGGAGTATAAGTTTAATTTACACCAAATGGATCTGTCCTCCAACAGCACTTTTCCTACCAAAAAGGTATCCTGGACATTTGAATTTCCTATTCCACGTGTTAGGAACTTACCTTAAATTCAAACCACAATACGGCAAATGTTTTGCTTGCCCATACATCTTCCTGGCAGACTGTAAAGAAAACCAGGGCTTTCAAGAGATTCTCTACACTGTAAAATGCTCTACTGGGTACAGCAGGAAGCCGAGGGGCTCACGTTTCACAGCTGACAGTGTTATTTCCCATCTGACCCCATTTGTGTCCTCAGCTCATGCTGCTCTGTCAGCCGGCGTGCCCTGTCCCCTCGGCCAACTTAAATGTTACACCTCCGGAAGGACCAAGCCCAAAGCCCAGCCCTCACAGAAATCGTCCCCAGTAACCTCAAATCCAAAATAATCTCTCACCTTCATTTTCACAGAAACCCAATCAACCAAAGTATTATCTCATATATTCCTTTCTCTCTTTTCTAGGTATTTCTAACACCTGTAACTCAGAAGAAGAGTGATGAAAAAAAGTCAGCAGGACCTCTGAAAATTTATCACCCTCCCTTTCAATCAGTCATTTATCTGAGCTTTATTCAACAACAAAGATAAGCCTAACATCAGGGATACAAAAAGGATACGTAGTCCCAATCCTCAAGGAATTCAGCCTAGCTGAGGAAAAAAAAGTAAATGATGAATGTTGTATTAAAGGTGCAAACAAACAGCCCTGGGAGCCTCAGGAGGGCTCTTCTTCCTGGGTGAATGAGAAAAGCCTCACAGAAAAGGTACTATATGAGCAAAGAATCGAAAAATGAGTAGGAATTGACTGGGTAAAGTGGGAAAGGCACGTCAAAGGCATTAAAGCACAGAATATTAAAAGAAATGACAGAACCATTGAGAAAAAAATAATATCTTCCAATATATTAAATGATTCATGTGGGCATTCAAGGCTCTACATAAACAGACCCCAGTCCCCTTCTGCTACATTTCTCACAGTATAACACAGCAAGGAAGGGTGGGCTCTCCAGAACTAGTCTGGGGTCAAATTCTACTAACTGCGTAGCCTTACCCAAGTTTCTAAACCTATCTATAACTCAGTTTCTCCATCTGTAAAATGGGGACAACAACAGTACCTTCCTCCTAGGGTTATGATGTTATTGTTAAGAGGAAATGAATTAAAACAAGTAATTATCACAAGTTAGGCATTCAATAAATGCTAGTATTATTATATTATTATTACCATTTCTATTATTATTATTTACTTTTCCATGCTAGACATTGTAGCAAATCTGAAATTCCTATCCTCAACACTTGCCCATGCCTCAAACTAAAGAATTCTTCACATGTCCCAATCCCACCTAGCAAGACACTGCTTAAATACCATGGCCTACATGAAGTTTAACTGAGCCTGCTCCCCTCACTCACTGGGGAAATGAGTGTCTCTCTCTCCCTCCTCTGAACTCCCACAGTATTTGGACGGCCTCTCTTGGGGCATTCATCACTCTATCACCATGGTGCCCATGCCTGATTCCCCTACAAGGCTATAGCTCTTTAAGAACCCATACTGCATCTCACTGATCTTCATCTTCCCCAGAGAACTGACACAGTCCTTTTAACATCTGGACACTCAATGTTTGATGTCAAACAAATTAAAATACTCTCCCCTTTAATTAAGTCAAGAACAGACAAAAGCTTTTGAAACCGCTAAAACATCTACCAAGCTATTCTTCCTAATAAAAACCCTCACCCAGAGACAAACCTGATGCAATTCTACACAGCTCCTTTGTTAGTGAATCCTAAAGAAAAGTCAATAAAGATGGCATTCTTAGAATGACTGACAACAGACTTGAGTCACCTTTGGACTGCTGCTGTGTAAACAAATCTCTCTCCTTTCTTCATTCTCCGAACAAGTTCTAATGTAAATTTGTTTAAGCCATTGCTTTTCTGTTACATGTTAACAAAAGGTGGGACAAAGTCTCCATAGCAATGTCATTTTCATTGATTATCCAGATTCTAAAGCCTATTCTGTCTGGATTTTGCTGCTTTCTTCCACCCATGCAAAGGAAGGCTAGCCTGGAGCCGCCCAGAATCCTTGGCTTACACAGTAACAGTGTCAGTATACTATGCACAACTCTTATCTCTGGTGTCCCTTATCTCCAGTGACAGTCCCCTGGAAGACAGAACCACCACTCGCCTCCAACACCCACCTAACTCAGAAACATAATTATTGCTGTTACTTGACTAAAATCCCAAAGTTTAATTAACAGAAAAATGTTAACTAGGATGGGCTTCCTCTTAGAAAAAGAACATTCTGACAGTCAAGCACATTCAAGCAATTCAAAGACAGTCTTCAATGACTATGCTTTTCTTTTTTCATTTACTTTGACTTTTCCAAAAGAAGAGACTTAAACAATTAGGATTAACAAAACAACAAAAAAGGAGAAAACAGAATAAAACAGAACTCAAATAGTACTGGCTGGTCTTTAAAATATGTATGCAATTATTTTCCACAGTAAAACACTGGATATCATGGATTCAAAAAGAAGGAATTAGGCACAGGAGAGAAGTGAGGTGGTCATTCCAGAAATCCATTCACAGAGACGAGGGTATCAAGAATGCAACCTGACCAGCACACACAAAGTCCATCAGAAATCCATAAAATCACATGGCCAACAAAGTACCAAAGTAAGTCTGTTTAATTCAATAGTAATGTTACTTTATAATAAAGGTTATTCTGAATGTTTCTAAGACCAAAAAGGTCATAAGCAAAGGCAAAGCACTAGAAAGCTTCTAAAACCAGTATCTACATGACTTTTCAAGCAGTAGAGCTATTTACACCTTATATCAACAAATATAAAAAGTTCATAGCTATATGACTATATTTTCTATTTAAAAAAAAACTATTTCTAATGGATTGATCACCATTATACCAAAATTGTCAAAATCACTATAAATTTACCATTTCCTCTATAATCTAGCTGCTTCTAAATACACTAAACAAGAGTGCTTGGGGGGGGTGGCACGGGGGTGGTCCAAACTCATTAAATGGATGGATGCTTTATACTTTGTCCAAAGGCCAACTGCACTATAGTAATAGCAAATTATTAACATTCTTTTTTTTTCCAGTTTTCCTAATTAAGACTGGGAAAACTTCCATTTTTTTTCTCACATGTGAAACATGCCGAAAGAGGCTTGCTTACATGAGCAGCATATAAGTATTGCTAAGCCACTAGTACTTACATCTTTGGTCCTCAAGTGCCATAGATCTTATGTTCAAGTATGACCATAACCATAGAAGTAGGATGATGATTAAGAGATCAGAGGAAACTTGCACAAGCCTCTTGAGGAAACTTGCACAAGCCTCTTAGATAGCCTCATCCGCCAGAAGGCAGACAGCAGAAGCAAGAAGAACTACAATCCTGCAGCCTGTGGAACAAAAACCACATTCACAGAAAGATAGATAAGATGAAAAGGCAGAGGGCTATGCACCAGATGAAGGAACAAGATAAAATCCCAGAAAAACAACTAAATGAAGTGGAGATAGGCAACCTTCCAGAAAAAGAATTCAGAATCATGATAGTGAACATGATCCAGGACCTCAGAAAAAGAATGGAGGCAAAGATCGAGAAGATGCAAGAAATGTTTAACAAAGACCTAGAAGAATTAAAGAACAAACAGAGATGAACAATACAATAACTGAAATGAAAAATACACTAAAAGGAATCAATAGCAGAATAACTGAGGCAGAAGAACAGATAAGTGACCTGGAAGACACAATGGTGGAATTCACTGCTGTGGGACAGAATAAAGAAAAAAGAATGAAAAGAAATGAAGACGGCCTAAGAGACCTCTGGGACAACATTAAATGCAGCAACATTCGCATTATAGGGGTCCCAGAAGGAGAAGAGAGACAGAAAAGACGAGAGAAAATATTTGAAGAGATTATAGTTGAAAACTTGCCTAACATGGGAAAGGAAATAGCCACCCAAGTCCAGGAAGCACAGAGAGTCCCATACAGGATAAACCCAAGGAGAAACACGCCAAGACACATAGTAATCAAATTGGCAAAAATTAAAGACAAAGAAAAATTATTGAAAAAAGCAAGGGAAAAACGACAAATAACATACAAGCGAACTCCCATAAGGTTAACAGCTGATTTCTCAGCAGAAACTCTACAAGCCAGAAGGGAGTGGTATGATATACTTAAAGTGATGAAAGGGAAGAACCTACAACCAAGATTACTCTACCCGTCAAGGATCTCATTCAGATTCTATGGAGAAATCAAAAGCTTTACAGACAAGCAAAAGCTAAGAGAATTCAGCACCACCAAACCAGCTCTACAACAAATGCTAAAGGAACTTCTCTAAGTGGGAAACACAAGAGAAGAAAAGGACCTACAAAAACAAACTCAAAACAATTAAGAAAATGGTCATAGGAACACACATATCGGTAATTACCCTAAACGTGAATGGATTAAATGCTCCAACCAAACGACAAAGACTTGCTGAATGGATACAAAAACAAGACCCATCTATATGCTGTCTACAAGAGACCCACTTCAGACCTAGGGACACGTAAAGACTGAAAGTGAGGGGATGGAAAAAGATATTCCATGCAAATGGAAATCAAAAGAAAGCCGGAGTAGCAATACTCATTTTAGATAAAATAGACTTTAAAATAAAGAATGTTACAAGGGACAAAGAAGGCCACTACATAATGATCAAGGGATCAATCCAAGAATAAGATATAACAATTATAAATACATATGCACCCAACATAGGAGCACCTCAATGCATAAGGCAACTGCTAACAGCTATAAAGGAGGAAATAGACAGTAACACAATAATAGTGGGGGACTTTAACACCTCACTTACACCAATGGACAGATCATCCAAAATGAAAATAAATAAGGAAACAGAAGCTTTAAATGACACAATAGACCAGATAGATTTAATTGATATTTATAGGACATTCCATCCAAAAACAGCAGATTACACTTTCTTGTCAAGTGTGCATTGAACATTCTCCAGGATAGATCACATCTTGGCTCACAAATCAAGCCTCAGTAAATTGAAGAAAACTGAAATCATATTAAGCATCTTTTCTGACCACAACACGATGAGATTAGAAATCAATTACAGGGAAAAAAATGTGAAAAACACAAACACATGGAGGCTAACCAATACGTTACTAAATAACTAAGAGATCACTGAAGAAATCAAAGAGGAAATCAGAAATTACCTAGAGACAAATGACAATGAAAACATGACGATCCAAAACCTATGGGATGCAGCAAAAGCAGTTCTAAGAGGGAACTTTATAGCTATACAAGCCTACCTCAAGCAACAAGAAAAATCTCAAATAAACAATCTAAACTTACATCTAAAGGAACTAGAGAAAGAAGAACAAACAAAACCCAAAGTTAGCAGAAGGAAAGAAATCATACAGATCAGAGCAGAAATAAATGAAACAGAAACAAGACAATAGCAAAGATCAATAAAACTAAAAGCTGGTTCTTTGAGAAGATAAACAAAATTGATAAACCATTAGCCAGACTCATCAAGAAAAAGAGGGAGAAGACTCAAATCAATAAAATTAGAAATGAAAAAGGAGAAGTTACAACAGACACTGCAGAAATACAAAGCATCCTAAGAGACTACTACAGGCAACTCTATGCCAATAAAATGGACAACCTGGAAGAAATGGACAGATTTTTAGAAAGGTATAACCTTCCAAGACTGCACCAGGAAGAAACAGAAAATATGAACAGACCAATCACAAGTAATGAAATGGAAACTGTGATTAAAAATCTTCCAACAAACAAGAGTCCAGGACCAGATGGCTTCACAGGTGAATTCTATCAAACATTTAGAGACGAGCTAACACCCATCCTTCTCAAACTCTTCCAAAAACTGCAGAGGAAGGAACACTCCCAAACTCATTCTATGAGGCCACCATCACCCTGATACCAAAACCAGACAAAGATACTACAAAAAAAGAAAATTACAGACTAATATCACTGATGAATATAGATGCAAAAATGCTCAACAAAATACTAGCAAACAGAATCCAGCAACACATTAAAAGGATCATACACCATGATCAAGTGGGATTTATCTCAGGGATGCAAGGATTCTTCAATATACGCAAATTAATCGATGTGATACACCATATTAACAAACTGAAGAACAAAAACCATATGATCAACTCAATAGATGCAGAAAAAGCTTTTGACAAAATTCAACACCCATTTATGATAAAAACTCTCCAAAAAGTGGGCATAGAGGGAACCTACCTCAACATAATAAAGGCCATATATGACAAACCCACAGCAAACATCATTCTCAATGATGAAAAACTGAAAGCATTTCCTCTAAGAAGACAAGGATGTCCACTCTCACCACTATTATTCAACATAGTTTTGGAAGTCCTAGCCACGGCAATCAGAGAAGAAAAAGAAGTAAAAGGAATACAAATTGGAAAAGAAGAAGAAAAACTGTCACTGTTTGCAGATGACATGATACTATACATAAAGAATCCTAAAGATGTCACCAGAAAACTACTAGAGCTAATCAATGAATTTGGTAAAGTTGCAGGATACAAAATTAATACACAGAAATCTCTTGCATTCCTATACAGTAATGATGGAAAATCTGAAAGAGAAATTAAAGAAACACTCCCATTTACAATTGCAACAAAAAGAGTAAAATACCTAGGAATAAACCTACCTAGGGAGACAAAAGACCTGTTTGCAGAAAACTATAAGACACTGATGAAAGAAATTAAAGATGATACCAACAGATGGAGAGATATACCATGTTCTTGGATTGGAAGAATCAATACTGTGAAAATGACTATACTATCCAAAGCAATCTACAGATTCAATGCAATCCCTATCAAATTACCAATGGCATTTTTTACAGAACTAGAACAAAAAATCTTAAAATTTGTATGGAGACACACAAGACCCCGAATAGCCAAAGCAGTCTTGAGGGAAAAAAACAGAGTTGGAGGAATCAGACTCCCTGACTTCAGACTATACTACAAAGCTATAGTAATCAAGACAATGTGGTACTGGCACAAAAACCGAAACACAGATCAATGGAACAAGATAGAAAGCCCAGAGACAAACTCATGCACCTATGGTCAACTAATCTATGACAAAGGAGGCAAGGATATACAATGGAGAAAAGACAGTCTCTTCAATAAGTGTTGCTGGGAAAACTGGACAGCTGCATGTAAAAGAATGAAATTAGAACACTCCCTAACACCATACACAAAAATAAACTCAAAATGGATTAGAGACCTAAATGTAAGACTGGACACTATAAAACTCTTAGAGGAAAACATAGGAAGAACACTCTTTGACATAAATCACAGCAAGATCTGTTTTGATCCACCTCCTAGAGTAAATAAAAACAAAAATAAACAAATGGGACCTAATGAAACTTCAAAGCTTTTGCACAGCAAAGGAAACTATAAACAAGATGAAAAAACAACCCGCAGAATAGGAGAAAATATTTGCAAACAAATCAAAGGACAAAGGATTAATCTCCAAAATATATAAACAGCTCATGCAGCTCAATATTAAAAAAACAAACAACCCAATCCAAAAATGGGCAGAAGACCTAAATAGACACTTCTCCAAGGAAAACATACAGATGGCCAAGAAGCACATGAAAAGCTGCTCAACAATTATTAGAGAAATGCAAATCAAAACTACAATGAGGTATCACCTCATGCCAGTTAGAATGGGCATCATCAGAAAATCTACAAACAATAAATGCTGGAGAGGGTGTGGAGAAAAGGGAACCCTCTTGCACTGTTGGTGGGAATGTAAATTGATACAGCCACTATGGAGAACAGTATGGAGGCTCCTTAAAAAACTAAAAATAGAATTACCATATGATCCAGCAATCCCACTACTGGGCATATACCCAGAGAAAACCATCATTCAAAAAGACACATGCACCCCAATGTTCACTGCAGCACTATTTACAATAGCAAGGTCATGGAAGCAACCTAAATGCCCATTGACAGACGAATGCATAAAGAAGATGTGGTACATATATACAATGGAATATCACTGAGCCATAAAAAGGAACGAAATTGGGTCATTTGTTGAGACGTGGATGGATCTAGAGACTGTCATACAGAGTGAAGTAAGTCAGAAAGAGAAAAACAAATATCGTATATTAACGCATATATGTGGAACCTAGAAAAATGGTACAGATGAACCGGTTTGCAGGGCAGAAATTGAGACACAGATGTAGAGAACAAACATATGGACACCAAGGGGGGAAAGCAGCGGGGGGATGGGGGTGGTGGTGTGATGAATTGGGTGATTGGGATTGACATGTATACAGTGATGTGTATAAAATTGATGACTAATAAGAACCTGCTGTATAAAAAAATAAAATTTAAAAATTAAAAAAATAAAAAAGAGATCAGACAGGGCTGGATCTTAATGTACTACAAAACAGTCATATTATCCCTACTCCACTTGAGATCATTTCCATGCTTCCCAAGGTTAACAGCTACAGCTGTCTATCGAGGCCTACAATTCCTGGCACTGCTTTAGATTTTAATTTGTTCTACCCTCCCCTCTTCCAAGAAACTTAACAGACCTATATCCTATTCGCTTAAGGTCCTGTCCTCCAGATAAACTACAGTAAGCTGGCATGCCACAGGCAAACATCATCTCAAGATATAATTTCTTCAGTGATAATACCAGCAACTTAACAGCAGTCTTTGGAAAGCATCCCAAAATATCAGGTTGAACCATGGAGCAATGTAGAGGTTTGTTGAGTTCCTGAGCATTCTATAAGTAACAGCAAAAATAGCATTTAGGTAGCTGTCTATCTTGTTTTCATGTAAGACTGGAACTGGGCATGAAGATATTACGAAATGAGCATTATGAAAACATAGGACAAGTTTTACACCATGAAAAACATTCTACTAAAAGTTATCTGCAGGAAGCATTCAATTACCAAAGAGTATAAACACAAACAGTTTAATCCCTGACTACCCAAGAACACATTAATTACACTCAATACACCGCTTTACACAGATGTCCTGCTTTATAATTATTTTTTAATATTTTCTTGTCTGTTACCTTACAAGTAAGATACTGTTAACAACCGTACGAAGTTTACATTTCCCATGTACAGGTGCAGAAACTGAAACTGTATTTAAATGATTTACCCAGATGAAACCGGTAACTCAGTGACTTTTGAATCCTAAATCTAGGAAATTTCCATTTTACATAACAGACCTAATGTGTTCATTTTCAAAAAGAAGGCACTTGAAAGAATATGGCAACAATTAAAGATTCTCAAAAAACAAAATATAATCATTTATAACAACATTTCATGCAATTGTTAGCCCCTTAACAAAAAATGACTACTATGAAAACTTGAAAAAAGAAAATGTACAAATTACTACTCAATGTCTACCAAACCAAGCACAAAGAAAGTAAACATCACTAAGACTTTCTAATGTACACGAAATCCTTAGCAGGAAATACATTAGTTTTCAAATCACTAACCCATGCATAATGGACCCCACCTACACACACTTTCTTTTTTCCATATACATCAACAGATCATGCAGAATTCGTGTTTTACAACCTAAAGATCAGGTTGTAAACATAACATAACAATAACGTATGCCAATCAAAAGGCTTACTGTCATAAAACACAAAGTCCCTAAAGGATAAAAATGAATGACCAAATACATGCCTATTTCCATTCCCTCAAGAAATAACAATAAAAGAAAAATGGGAGAAGAAACAATAATATATGAGAGATGCCAACAAAATTCTGAAAGATGGAAAACCAATGCATAACTAAAAACTGATTTAGCAAACTGGAGAAAGCTGAAACCTAACTGTCAGCGATAAGGAGAAAACCCAGGAATAGGCTAGGAAGAAGCAAGTCTATTCATGGTGCAGAATTCCAGAAAGGATTTCTACATAAAGGATGAAGTTGAAAACAAAAGGAATTGGTTTTAGAGTCTGTCTAAACAACCAATTCCCTAACCCAATAACTGGGCATTTTACCAGCATAAGTCTGGAGTTTATTAAATGAGAGGGTTTGACCAGGCATAACTGAGAATAGGAATGAATCTCTATACTAAAAATATGGGTCCATCAAGTTAACAGTAGACTGCCAGCCCCCTTCAGACTTATAGACTAGAAGATTCTTTACTGGAGAAACTGACCAAATGAAAGTAAAGATCAATAGAAACTGACATTTGAGAACTCTCAACGAAATGTCACAAGCCAAGCTCACCATCCACAGGAGAAGAACACCAGAAACACCAGCCCCAATGATAGGGACAGAGTAAAGGACAAAGTAGGTGATTAAACAGTTAATCCCACAAGGCGATTGTAAGTAAAGAAAAAAGAATGGGAGACCCCTGCAAGTTAATGAACACTCAAGAAAGCAGGTTTGCTTAACGAGAAAACCAAGCAGGCCTGCTCAGCAACTAAACCATGAAACAGAAACATGAGACAAGGCCGAAAACAAGAAAACAATGGTGGCATGAGACCCACATCCCGCCCAGCGAGCTCAGTACGTTAATGATTCCTAGGACATGCTTCTCTGCACACACTAAAGACAAAAGCACAAGGAAAAGGTGACATTATACTGAAACCTGAGATGATTTACCATATTTTAGTATATGTTACCGCCTTTTTGCACATTTCCTGTGCACTGTGACAGTCCTGGTTTGACCACGTAGGGACAAGAAAACTCCCCCACCCATCATGGAGGAGGAATTGATGATGGAAGCTTGACGTCTACCTAAGAATGAGGAAGAAGGTGGTCTTCTCTCCCTCCCTACTTTTCCCTTGATTATAAAACTCTAGCCCACTAAGTTCTCAGCGTGGCACCCTCTTGCCCACCCACTTGTAAGCCTCACACGCGTCCTATTCTAATAAGTCACTTCTTTTATCTACCACTCTGCCTCTCTGAATTCTTTCTGCACTGAGACAGAAAGAACCGGAGCTCCTCGGAGCACCCCAAAACACATTTCAGCGGTTTCACCACCATGCACACAGAACTTTTAATCAACTGTAAGACAAAGAGTATTACCACAAAAAAAAAGAACATCGTAATTACAAAAGGGACAATTTATCATGAAGACATGGCAATTATGAATGTATATGCACCTCAAAATACATAAAGCAAAAATAGAATTATGGAAAGAAAAGGACAATGCATGATTAGAGGAGAAGATTTTCACATCCCATCTCAGTAACTGACACAATAATTAAACCAAAAAAAAAAAAATCAGGGAAGAAAAATCAGGAAAGACACAGAAGATCTGAAAAGCACTATCAACTACCTTGATCTAATTGACATTCATAGAAAATCTAACAACTGAAGAATACACATTCCTTTCAAATGCATGTTACATTACCAACATAGACAACATGGTGTGCTATAAAATAAATCTCGATAAATTTAAAAGGACTGAAATCACACAGAGTATATTCTCTGACTACAATGGAATTAAACTAGAAATCAACAAGATATCTAGGAAAATTCCAAATATAAGGAAATTGAGCAACACAGCTCTAAAGAGTTCATGGATCAAAGATGAAATCAAAAAGGAAACTAGAAAATATTTTGAACTGAATGGCAACAACAATAACAAAAATCAAAATTTGTAGAATGCAGCTAAAACAGTACTTAGAGGAAAACTTAAAACTCTAAGTGCTTAATATAAGAAAATAAGAAAGATCTACCAAAATGACCTGAGGTTCCACCTTAAGAAACAATAAAAAGAAGAGCAAACTAAACTCAAAACAGAAGAAAGGAAATAATAATAACAAGATAATGAAATAGAAAACATATAGACAAGAGATAAAATTAATAAAGTCAAAGGCTGGGTTTTAAAATTATCATCAAAACTGACAAACTTCTAGTTATACCAGTCAAGAAAAAAAAGAGACAAAACACAAATCACCAATATCAGAAATGAAAACAACATATATTACCAGAGATGTTACAGACATTTAAGAGGATAAGACAATATGATGTATAACTTTATGCCAACAAATTCAACAACTTACATGAAATGGACACATTTCTTAAAAAAATAAAACCTGGGCTTCCCTGGTGGCGCAGTGGTTGGGAGTCTGCCTGCCAATGCGGGGGACGCGGGTCCGGGCCCTGGTCTGGGGGGATCCCACATGCCGCGGAGCGACTGGGCCCGTGAGCCACAATTGCTGAGCCTGCGCGTCTGGAGCCTGTGCTCCGCAGCAAGAGAGGCCGCGATGGTGGGGGGCCCGCGCATCGCGATGAGGAGTGGCCCCCATTCGCCGCAGCTGGGGAGGGCCCTTGCACAGAGATGAGGACCCAACACAGCCAAAGATAAATAATAAATAAATTTTAAAAATAAATAAATAAATAAAATAAAAAAATAAAACCTATCAAAATTGACACAAGAAAAAACAGAAAATCTAACTAGTCCTCTCTCTTTTCAAGAAACTGAATCTGTTATCAAAAATATTCCAAAAAAAACCCCACTCCAATTCCAGATGATTTCACTGATGAATTCTATCATACATTCAAGAAAGAAATTTAACTTTTTCAGAAAATAGAGATCACTGCCCAACTCATTTTACAAGACTAGCATAACACTAATACTAAAACCTGACAAAGATATAACAAAAAACAAAAATTACAGACTCATGTCCCTTCTGAATATAGACACAAAAATTTTTAACAAAGTTTCAGCAAATTAAATTCAATAATATATTTAAAAGGTACATTATGAGCACATACAGTTTATCCCAAGAATGCAAGACTGTTTTAACATTTGAAAATCAATCAATGTAACAAATAAAGAAGAAAACCTCAGGATCAGTTCAATAGATGCAGAAAAGGTATCTGACAAAATCCAACAACCATCATGACAAAAACTCTCTACAAGCTAGGAAGAGTAGAGAATCTCCTCAGGGACTTCACTGGTGGTCCCATGAGTAAGACTCCATGCTCCCAATTCAGGGGGGCCCAGGTTCGATCCGTGGTAGGGGAACTAGATCCCGAATGCATGCCGCAGCTAAGAGTTTGCATGCCACAACTAAGAGGTCCACATGCTGCAACTAAAAGAGAATCTCCTCAAACAGATGAAGGACAACTACCCCAAAAACCTAAAAGCAGTATCACACTCAAAGGTGAAAGACTGAATTGTTTTTCCCTGAGATGAAGAATAAGGCAAGAATGCTCACATTTACCACTTTCTAGTCAATGCTATACTGGAGGTTCCAGCCACTGAAATAAGGCAAGAAAAATAAATAAAAGGCATAAAGATCAAAAAGGAAAAAGTAAAACTTATTTGAAGATCCTATGATCATTCTTGTAGAAAATTCCAAGGAATCCACAAAACAACTACTAGAACTAATAAATGAATTTAGCAAGACTGCAGAATACAAAGTTGATGTAAAAAATCAAGTATGTTCTTACTAGCAGCAATTAGAAAACGAACTTTTATTTTTAAATCCTACTCATGGGCATACAAATAGTGGTATATATTGTGAAACACACACACACACACACAAACATATACATATATCTCCCCACAAAGTCAGGGAATAAACAAAGAAAGATGACAACACAGAATCCAGAAAATAAAAGATCCTCAAAGGAGAAAACCCAAGGGAATCCCCAAGATGGCAGTAAATCCAAAATGGCAGCTCTGTGGAGGCTCAACAATAAGCAGTTCAGAACCAGCAGGACACAGAGCTCTGGGAGAGACAGAGCCAAGAGAAAACTGGAACTGACGGATGCCCTAACAAGTTTTAACATTTGAGTCTTTACAGTTCCATCAGCATGCTTAGAGCAAAATTAGCACTTAATCAATAGAAAGCTAAGCAAATTAAAAACAAAGTAACCACTATCTCTGAGGGGAAAAAGTTGAAAAAAGAATAAGTAATCACTGAATACTCTCTGGCCAAGGTCATCAATATTCAAATGATAATACTGTAAGTACTGAATGATGGCCTAACCAAAAATTAGATAAAACTGTCATTGGGAGAAGGGGGAAAGGGTAGTTGGGGAGCTAAATCATCACCTTCTGTAGGAAGATGTCAAAAGATAATGTTTAGAATTGAAAACTCAAGCTGAAGGAGTAAAAATAAATTATTTAGATATAGGAAAATAAATGCCAAAAGAACTAGCTTAAAAAAAAAATAACCGGGCTTCCCTGGTGGCACAGTGGTTGAGAATCTGCCTGCCAATGCAGGGGACATGGGTTCGAGCCCTGGTCTGGGAAGATCCCACATGCCGCGGAGCAACTAGGCCCGTGAGCCACAATTACTGAGCCTGCGCGTCTGGAGCCTGTGCTCCGCAACAAGAGAGGCCGCGACAGTGAGAGGCCCGCGCACCGCGATGAAGAGTGGCCCACACTTGCCGCAACTAGAGAAAGCCCTCGCACAGAAACGAAGACCCAACACAGCCATAAAAATAAATTAATTAATTAATTAATTAATTAATTTAAAAAACCTTGAAAATGATTGCCTCTGAAGAGAGGTAGAAAGGTTGGAGCACAGAATTTTTTTTTTCAAGGCTATATTAGTATTAACTATTTTACTTACTATTTAAACCAGGCATATTATTGCTTTGCTAAAAGTTAAAATTAAATTAAAATAAATAAACACTTCAAATAAAAATCTATACTGTCCAACCTTGGGGCCACTGTCAAGGAAATATTTTTAACTGAATTTGGTTTCTCTAAACAAGTTTACAGACAAAAATCAGTTTCAGTAAAACACATGAGAAATGTATATAAACAGTTGCAAAAAATTAAAACTATTTGTAAACTGAAGAACAAGCAGTTCAATAAAAACATTTAGTAAAAGTTAAGACTATAGAAACACTGAGTCCATATCAAATATATCCAGTTTCCTAATAAATACTGCAAGTGGTAATTAAGGAAGTAAAAAATTTTTTTTTCAAATATACTCGCATCAACCGCAAAAAATATATAATATGCCCAAAAGGCCTTGCTACCCACTTTCAGCTCTTCAGCTACCCACAGTACCTGGAGTATTTTTGAATACTCCTTAAGACCTCCAAAGACCAGTGACATTCATAGCAGAGACGCACTGAATGGACACATTACCAGTATTTGAGAAGGACCCCTCTCCATCCAGTCTCTAGAGAGTGAATTACTTCTGAGGGTATCTTTTGCAAAACAGCTTTAAGTCACAAAAATACCAGGAGGGGAAGGAAAAAAGCGGACAGGAGAAAATATGATAAAATTTTGAAAAATCCGTACAATATATTTCTAAAACACTCGTAACATTTTAACTCATTCTTTGAGAGGTCAAATGGGAGACTTTCTGGAAACTCTGATAAACTATTCATAGTTCTACTCAATCAGAAGCATTCTAATTAAATACATAATATTAATATAACTGTCTAAGAAAACACTTAAGGGAACTCTACAGATAGTTTCTAAAGTAGATTCCATTCTGTGGGGCAGTTCCTCACTAAAGATATATGCGGCCCATGTGCTCATTCCTATGTTTGTAATTTGTGATTATGCAACTTAACATGACAGTCACCCCAGGCCATTCTGCATTTAAAGAGATGCGTTTACGGCCACATCCTGCCAAACAACCATAATACACTTAACCTCAGTTCAACCACTGCTTGAATGAACTTGCTAGGATCACACCGCAATACAGATGCAAAACAAATATTAGGCCAAGGAATGTGATGTTCACATATGGAAAAAAGAGGGAAATCCTTATATAACGCCTCTTAGTCTCTAGGGCAGAATGTACATGAGTATTTAAATTCTAAAAGCTGGAAATCTAAATACAGAACATGGATAAAAATAACAAATTCTTAATTTTGGAAAAAGAAATGAATTCCTCTGAAGGGTGGAGTATGTTATCTCAGAAAGCAGCTCCAAGTAGGTGGCAGTAAAGCACGATGTTGCCTCTGGATCTATCCAAGCAAATTAGTAAGTCTAGAAACAGGAGAAAAAAATGAATCTGAGAACATTTTTTAAAGGTATTGTTCAGAGTAGATTACATTAGATTATTGCTTTGAATCCACATGCATTATCAAGAGCAACCAAAAGTCACTACCACCCAGTCGCTTCCTGTGACTAATTCTTAGTGAACAAGTCCTCGCAGGAAGGTGAGCCAATGCACTCATTAAGTCAATCACCAAATATGTGTTGGCCCAAAATATTTCCTTCAGAAAAAGGCTTATAAATTAAAAACTAGGAATGAGATAGTATGATAATGTGTTAACTGTGATTTATCATGTTTTCTGACTTCCTAATAAAATACAGACTTCAGCCTGTAAGGCCAAGAGTCCACCAAAAGATCTATTTCAACTGTTCAGCCACCATATTTCATACTTGAACAGGAGAGTCACACTAAGGAGACCGAGGAAGGGATAAGGAGCTAACACTCACCATCAGTGGGCTCCGACTATGCACGTAGACCTCAGTTTCATTTTATCATTCAAGCAAGATGTAACACAAGAGTACACAAAGACTATATGTGAAATTGTATGTCTGCTACAAGTCCATTTATAATGATCACTATTGAGAAATAACCACTCATGGCCCCTTAAATTAACACTCAATTATGCCTAGAATAAATTTATAAGAACGTGTATTTCAGTGTGTTTAAAAAAACTCGGAGGCTGCCTTCTGGTACTTTCATCAATAGAGACAGATCATTTTAATCTTTCATTTGTCATGAATAAACAAACCCTTGGGGAAATGTTCTCCTTATTACTCAAGGTAAGGGAAGTATTACTAGAATTCCATTTCGCAAGTCATCTAGACCACCACTGCCAAATGTTCTCGCAAGTATATCTTATTCACACTAATGTTTCTCAGGATTGATGGCTGATTAAGTATAAAGTGAACTATTTTACCAGTGAGGAAAAAGCATTATTTCATCAAGGTCACTGTTGGATAATAAATACAATTCAAGATCACTTTCCCATTTAGTAGCCTTTTTCACTCCGAAACACCATTCTTACTATCAAATTCAATAAGCAAGCATTTGCCTTTATAATGTTACATTAATAGACTGCTTTTATTATACATACTTTCTACAAAATGGATACTCCAGAGCATGAACCATTTCTGTATATGTTAAATTATTACTGGTATTAAACAATAAAATATACAAATACAACTAATTTAGAAAGTAAACTGTGGTGTCATAGATACAAAGTACCATCTCTGATTCAGCGAAATCCTGACATCAAAGGTGGAAGCAGGACCTCTGAATCCTATATCCATAAATAACCTTGGACAAGTGAGTTGACCCCTCTGATTCTCCACTTCTATATGCTTTACCTGGAGAACACCACCCACTTACTGAGAGAAAGAAGTGAGACCACGGATATAATAAGCTCTCAGGACAGTACCCACATAAGTAAGTACTGGCCATTGTTGTTGCGTTGTTTTTACTGGAGGGCAAGTATGTATAATCACACCCCAAAGAGTTAAACTTAAGCAATACACATACTAGTCTTTAGAAGTCTATCCAAATAGTGAAATAAGAATACCACAAAAATAAAACAAAATATACAAGAACATATGAAAAAGTTATCCAAGGTCTAGTGTATTTTACCATGTTTTTTTTTTTTATAAATTCTTAGTTGTATTCTGACTTGAGTAGACAATGTCTAAGATTTCATACGTAAATCATTTACTACTTCACCTCCCGGTATCTTGAAAATAGAATATAAATCTTTTAATAAGAATAAACTAATGTTTTAATAAGAGCTCAGAATGTTAATTAGCATTTTTTTATAAAAGTAAAAAAGTGGAAAACAGGCTAAATGTCCATCAACTTGAAAATGTATGAAAAAATATGCAGCTATGAAAAGAATGAGAGGGACTTATATATCCTAATATGGAACGATCTAAGACATGTCAAGTTTTTTTAAAAAACCATATAAAGAAAGACTCTATGTTAAGACGGCCGAAAAAATAACTTACGTTACATACATACATATTTATGCACTTAAACGCATACACCAAGGATTCAAAGTATGTGACCAATAGTAACCTCTTGGTTTTACTCTGCATAATCCTGTTATTTGACTATTTCAGTGAGACTCTATTTATATATTACTTGTGTAATTTATGAACCCCCAGGAAAGCTAGCCAATAAATACACTAGGCTAAAATCAAGTAAAAATAAGTTTTAGACAGCACTTCATAGTTTACAAAAGGATTTTGCAATCCTTTCAATAAATCCTTTAACACATCATCTAATTTGATCCCCACAATAGCTTCTAGAATTTAAGGTAGTATCCTTCCTTTACAAGTGAGAACAGACTCAAGTATTTATTAATCCACAGTTAGTAAATGCAGAGCCAAAACGGAAACATGGTCTCCTGACTCTAAATTCAGTGTTGAGTTTCTTGTGCTACAGTCCCTCCATAAATTGAAATGCTGACATCTATACCGAGGCTCTCTAAACCGCTGTAATGCTTCCCTTCTCATGAAAATTCACAGTGTGGAGGTAAAGGCATTAGAGTGGGAGCCATCCTGGGTTCCAGTCTTGACTACACCACCACTAAGACTTCACAGTAAGTCAAACCTTCGACCATGATTCTTGTGGCCACACGTGAGATTCAACAGTGATACTTTTAAAAAATACTAATACCCAGGCCTAACCTCCAGAGATAGGACTTAATTGGTCTAGGGCATTAGTACCTTTATTAAAAGCTCCCCTGGTTATTCTAAGGTGCAGCTTGGTTAAGACCAGAGCTTTAAGACTGAAATGTTATTATCTGATAAAAATAAAAGATATTAAAAATCACATGCTATGGGGCTTCCCTGGTGGTGCAGTGGTTAAGAATCTGCGTGCCAATGCAGAGGACATGGCTTCGAGTCCTGGTCCAGGAGGATCCCACATGCCGCGGAGCATCTAAGTCCATGCTCCACAACTGCTGAGCCTGCGCGTTAGAGCCTGCGAGCCACAGCTACTGAAGCCCACACGCCTAGAGCCCGTGCTCCACAACAAGAGAAGCCACTGCAGTGAGAAGCCCACGCACCGCAACGAAGAGTAGCCCCCGCCTGCTGCAACTAGAGAAAGCCCGCGCGCGGCAACGAAGACACAACACAGCCAAAAATAAATAAATTAAATAAATAAATAATAAAAACAAATAAAACTAGTGAATTAAAAATTCACATGCTACATACTTCCCCAGAGTTGAAATGAGGGATGAAAGTTATCATATATGGGAAAGCCTCATGTAAACAATAAAATGCCTTAACACATGTAACGGATTGCTGTTTATTCCTTCCAACAGGTGGCACACCTTCTGTGTACCAGGCATGTGCTGGGATGGAGAGGAAAGGCATCCTCCGCAAGAAGCTGGGAAGCTGCCATGTCCTCAAATAACAGCCAAGCAGGTGGTGGTGACCAGCCCAGCCTTGGGGTATGAAGGTGTGTAGGGGTAATGGTGGGAAGAGGGCTTAGAAAGGGCAGTGCAGAGGAGACCCTTGAGCTAGATCTTGACATTCTAGACAGGGTGCACATCACACCCAGGCAAGTGATTCAGGATGGCCAGAGGTCCTCAGAGAGAGGTCTCAGGACCCTGGGAATCCTTGAGACCCTTTCAGGGAATCTGTGAGGTTAAAACTATCTTAATAATAATACTAAGACACATCACCACCAAAAAACTAGAAACAATTCAAATGTCTTCCAACTGTTAAATAGACAAACATATTCGTCTGTTTGTCTATGGATGAATATAAATATTCATACATTGGAGTAAGATAGCCATTAAAGGGAACAAATTAGTGATACACACAACAGCATGGATGAATCTCAAATGCACTGTGTTAAATGAAAGAAGCCAGATTCAAAAGGTTACAGACTGTACAATTCCATTTACATGACATCCGAGCAAGAGCAAAAGCAAAACCACAGAGCTAGAAAACAGGCCAGAGGGTGTTGAGGCTAGGGGTAGGGGAACATTTTGGGGTGATGGAAACGTTCTTTATCTTCATTGTGGTTACAGAGCCATGCGCGTTTGTCAAAACCCAGAGAACTATACATTAAAAAGGGTGGACTACACCGTGTATAAGTTATACCTCAATAAATTGAACTTTTAAAAATAATACCATGCTGCTGTTTGCCTTTTTCACTCTCATTCTCTCATAGTGTTTTCCAGAAGCTGCATGACTTGATGATGTCATCACTCTGCACGAAGGGAACGTAAGCTTGTATATTCTTGCATTTTAAACTTTTCTCCATTTTAATTTCGAATAAATAGTGATAGATATAATCAACAAAAGTTCCCTTGGGGCTTTAATAATGTTTAACAGCATAAAAGGTGTCTAAGACCAAAAGTTTGAGAACCACTGCCATAGGTAATAGGGAGGCCCTAAAGTGTTCAAGCAGAAAGTAATGGGATCCAACTTTACAAAGAATGGTGCAGGGAAATTAGTTAAGTTACTACAAAGGTCTGAGTAAGGCTGATCCCAGGATGCACTGGAAAGAAATTATGTCCACACATCATCTGTAGCTTGTTATAAATCCCAAGCCAGCTTCTCTCTACTGAGCTGCCTCTTTGTTGGTGTGTTAATGTTTTGCTAAATAATTCCTTTAACTAGTAATATAGTTAGGAAACTAAATCTGCACCAAGAGCCATCCTACAATGCATTACTAAGTGAGTTGTGCATTATTCACTCAATTGCCATTGTCCCTCTTCAAACGATGACAACAACTTAAAGCTGAGTTTTACATATTTTAAACTTGAGAAGTAACCATCCTAAAGAGGTACAAAAATTAACTTAGAAGTGGTTCAATATCTCAAAATCAATTAGGAAAATTAGGCAACTGATTAAAAAGCCAATTTATTACTTATCGGAAATGTACTTTCATTTGTAACCAGAAACACTATGGCAATCCCAACTCAGCACAATTTTTCCTGTGCCATGTGGTTTTTTCGAATTTGGGTTGGGGGGGGTTGTGTGTTTGGTTTTGCTTTTGGTTTTGGTTTTGGTCTGCACAGTTCCCTTTCTTCCTAGAGAAAACTCATTTCTAAATACTAGCCCTATCCAAATTATTTTGAGTACAGATCTTTTTTCTATAATCTTCTCATGCCCAGAACTCTTATAGTACTTTGGGATGCCACAGAGATAGAAAAATTAATCTTAAAACCATCCATGTCTTTAAGCTTTAAAACAGAAAACAGACAAACAGATGACAGGCTGATCAATCAATCATAGGCAGGAAGTAGTAGGTATCAGAAAGATGATTTCCTTCCCCTAAAAAAAACTTAGTTTTATAAGCCATTTTGAATGAACATGTGCATGTGTTTCAATTGTCATCACATATTGCTTCTCTAATTGTTTTAAGTAGCCAGCCCACTGACACCTCTTAGGTCATCCCAAACAGGTGGAAACTTGTCTGGAGAATTCAATTTGCCACCTTTTAAAAAATTCACCTATACTTCTATTCATGTGAAAGGGGGTAGGGGAACCCCAAACTTCGGCCAAGGGAGCCGTGTATTACTAAGAGAAAGTAAAACTCGATCCTTACCTGAAAGTACAGTCCTTTTCATCTATCTCTTACACAAAAATCTTGGGAAATTAGTTTACAGTCAGTCCTACAGGAGATTCAAATTTGAAACTGAACCTATGGATTGAAAAGGGGAAATAATTAATGTGAACCACATGTATAATGAAGATAAAAACATCAATTTAATCAAAGACGAAATTTCCGTACACTTGTTAAAGCCAAATGGTTTCTGCAGGAAACCTGTTCTCTGTGACTCAAATCCAAAATGGAAAACGTGGGTGGTTCTTCCTGTCTTACCATTAAGAGTCAGCCAATTGGCTGCTGAAGTTTTCACACAACTTAAGCTCAAACGCTAGCCTCCCATCTGCTCTAATACTGTCATACCTTAGTTAAATGAAAGAGGCATAAAGGCTTTCTTCAGCCTCAACTCAGTCTTTAACAGGGTACCTTGGGCTTATTCTGTCTAGACCATGTTTGAGCACACTGCCAAGTTCTTCAAAACTTCAAATCCAGAAGATGTGAAAAATGAGAGCTAAATCACAAAATAATTCAGTGGCCGTAAAGCTATCTCTCACTTCAGAGCTATGATTTCTGAAAAATGACTCTCTTGGGTACTACGCTATAGTAGCTATTTGAGGAGCTGGGGCTCTGGCCTGGTTATCTTCACCATAGCTGCACTTCTTCGCCGCTCACTATCTGCCAAGTCATGCCTGCCAACAGATACCATTCTTGAACTTCTAAACATATAACTCTGCCAGACTGGGATATGAATCCAGTAACTCTGTAGGGTATAGAAATACCCTCTCCACCCAGCACTAGTAAACTAGCTAGTGTCACACAGACCACTGAAACCACACACAACAGCACACCTTCAAGGTGATACTAGCATGGCAAGACAAGGACAAGGGCCTCCCGACCTTGACACCTGCAATCAAAGGAAAATCTGCAAACACCAGACAATAAAAATTCAGATAGACTCCAAGTTCCAGTTCCTTAAGATTGCAGGCCCAATTTGAAAGTTCCTCATGTCTTAGGAGGTGGTCTGAAAATTGCCAAGAGGCTCACAGAATCCACCCTACTTAGCAGAGAAGAGCTTGCTATGAGCCACCAGTGACCACTCAGCAAGTTCTTGCATAATGATGCCTCTGGAGTCACACAGGAAAACCCACTGACCAGACTAAACCAATGGGCACTGACTCCCAAAGTATTCATCTTGAGGAAATTTTTGTGTGGAGACAATGAACAACTTGAAATATGCACACTCTTTGTACATTTAAATTTAGAAAATGTGTGTTTGGAGGCACTAAGCATATTACGAGCAAATATAGATTCATAAGCTCTTAGAGCTGGAAGGGACCTCAATACTCCATTATCACTGTGAAACTCTCACTTCACCGATAAGATTAAATCACAATCTCCTGACCACCAGTCTAGTGCTCTTCCTTTTACATCCTGCTCTCTAATTCGTTGTAGAAACAATATTTTGGAGCATATTAAAATCAAGTTATGACTGGAGGGACCACATAATAAGTATCTCATTTAACCATGTGTTACAAAAGAAACAATTAACATAAAAGATCAAGAAGTAAAAACCTTCAGAGTATTCCCTGCTGGGGAAGGATAGGGTGGGGTTGATTGTCTTTCTCCATATAAGTATAGTCTAATTTTATGGTCAGGAAAAAATATGTACAAATTATATATACAAATCATCTCTCTCTCTTTTTTAAAACTGATCCCTTCCAAACCAGTATCTTTAGCAAAAAGATACCAATCATATCTTACTTCATTTACACAGAATGTTGAAATGACAAAAATAGCAACCCTATCTTCTCAAGTTGAGGTTTAAAATATTTTCTAAATATTTTCACTGCACTATAATTAGTTTCCCCAATATATTTACCTTCAGAACAGATCAAGTAGAGCTATCTCCCTGTTGTAGTTTTCTTTAAAACTCTGATTTTTTTAACACTTCTAAGACAGTAATAACCTAAGGTGTTCTTTCATTCTGTTCATTTCCTCAAATTCCAAATGACGATTCCTCAAATAAGCACAATTTTGCCAAAAAAAAAAAAAAAAAAAAAAGCCTACACACATAAAAAGAGGACATAAATAATTTGAATAAGATAAAATATCTGCATAAATTTTTGAAATTTTTAAGATAAAATATAAATCTCTAAACAAATTCATAATTGCTCCCTGGGTTACCTCCAAAGACAGGTTTATACACTCCTCTCCTATTAAGGATACTTCAGTGAAAATTTGTGACAAAAATTAGTACCAATTCTGCCATTCATTAGTTGTGTGATATTGGGCAAATCATTTAAGCTTTGGGCTTAAGCTTATATAAAAAGTCAGAATGCTTGATTTCTAAGGTATTTTCTAGGTTTCTTAACATCTTCCTAATACATTAAGCATCATCTTTATTCCCCTTGAATTTCTAAAGTCAAATATCTCTTTAAATGATAAAAATGAGCATTTATAAACTACATTATGTCCTAGAACTTCCTAGGAGGCTACCACCAGCATAGCGAAGTGACAATTTCAGAACAGTCTAGACTTTATCTGCACGAAATGTATCTCCTTGTCCCGTGTTTCAGCTTTTCCAAAAAGGTTCAGAAATGTACTTTCACATCTGGATGACTCTACCAAAGCATCTTCCACTCTGCAGAGACTTCTAATTCCCTCCTCTTCCCTCCCCTATTGCCTCAGTACCCCAAGACTCTGAAACCTGCCCTTTTTTTTTTTTTTTTTGGCCTCAATGTTGAAAATGAAAACCTTTTAACTCAATTACATTTAAAACCAGCTACTGTCCAAGTCTATATTTGAGAAGTTCTGTGTGCATTTTTATCATTTAGTTATCTAGATTCTAAAATCTGAAGAATTTGTTCCACTGATTCAAGCTGAAACTGTAATGATTTTTTTCATCTGAGTCCAAACTCCTTGTTTATTGCCAAATAAGCAAGGAGGTTCCAGAACACTGTATGTAACACAACTCACACACTTAAAACAATTTATTTTCTTTATATACCAACTGAAGATGTTGCCATCCCCAACAAGTTCACAAATAAAATAATCACTGGGATTGAGAATCTGTCATTTTACTAGTAGGAATCCTAAAGAGTAGCTGCTTTTGCCAAGTTCATTCATTCAACATATATATATTGAATACGTACTATGGACCAGGCATTATTTATTCTTCTTGCTGGGGATATACAAACAAACTGACAAAAGTCTGCCTTTGTGGAGCCTGTAGTCTAATGGAGAAGATACATAATAGGCAATAAACATAATATATAGACAAATTATATGGGATATACACATATAATATTAGAGGGGATCTGTGCTATTAAAAAGAAAAAGGCCAGGATGGAAGAATAAGGGGATTCAGGAATAAATGGAGGGAAGATGGGTTGCACTCTTAAACAGAATGGGTCGGGGTAAGACTCACTACAAAAACAGCTCTGAGCCAAGACTTGAAGGAGGTGAGAAGTGAACCAGATTTAATTTTCCTAGTAATTTTTACCTCGTACTTATTATGCACGTAATAACACATGCCTTAAGAGAAAAAGTTCTGTGTATGAGCAAACATATGAACAGCCCAGAAGAGTAAATAAAAGAGAGCCGTGTGTAAACCCCCTTCATTTTTGCAGCTTAGTCTACCAAGTGAAACTTACATCTTCAATTAGGCATGCTCATTGTGCGTTCCCCTCCACACCCACAAGGGCTGTTCTAACAAAATTCTTACTTCTATGATTCATACTCCTCAAAACACAAGAAGAAATTTCCAAGTATTCATTTGACACATAAAAAAAGCACCAGTGTTATCCAACCAACAACCCCACTGAGATGGCCCAACTACAAGTCAGGACTTAAATCTCAGGACGGGAACTCAAAAGGCACTGAACTTTTCCCACTGTGGTGAAACCTCTGCTCTTCTAGGGTTTAATGGGAAAAGACTGGACTGTGAAATCAGGAGGCCTCCCCACCAACCAGCCCTGTAACCTTGAGCAAATCACGTCACACGATTTTCTCAACTATAAAACTAGGGTTTGAACCAAATGATTTCTAAGTCCCTTCTAGGGATAAGTCCACTTCAGAAAAAAACTTTTGGTAAATAACTCTATATCAAAAAGTATAATACTTTTTGACATAGGGTTATATGAAACCCTATATACCCTTTGTGATTCTGCTAACTCACCATCACAGATCCATACACTTTAATTTGTTCCTCCAGTAACAGTATCAATTCATATCGACCCATGCATAAAATCACCACTCTCCCTCTCTGATCAAAAGATCCACAAGAATGGGCCTTGACTAGCTCACCAAGGGCAAAAGAATGTGCAAAAAGATGATATTCTCGTCTCAACTTTATTATCTACATACTCTTATTAGACCAGACTAATATAGAAATTCTAAAGTAACACAAGCATGAAACTGCCAGAGTTTTTAATATTCTTTATGCACCACTACCCCCAATTTTTTAAAGTATGTTTTTAAATAGTAGGCTTCCTTAAAAGTTACCTGTAACCCATTAGTGTAGCTGCTATGACATTATTTCAAATAGGCGCTGTAGGGCTTCCCTGGTGGCGCAGTGGTTAAGAATCCACCTGCCAATGCAGGGGACACAGGTTCAAGCCCTGGTCCAGGAAGATCCCACATGCTGCAGAGCAACTAAGCCCATGAGCCACAACTACTGAGACTGCACTCCAGAGCCCGCGAGCCACAACTACTGAGCCCACGTGCCACAACTACTGAAGCCTGCGTGCCTAGAGCCCGTGCTCCGCAACAAGAGAAGCCACTGCAATAAGAAGCCACGTACCACAACAAAGAGTAGACCCCGCTCTCCACAACTAGAGAAAGCCTGCGTGCAGCAAAGAAGACACAACACAGCCATAAATAAAATAAATAAATAAATGTATAAAAAAAAATAGGTGCTGTAACGAGCAGCTGTTTATTCAGGAGGGCTGAAAATCCTTGGTCCATTCTCACCACAGTTTAATTAAGAGTTCCCTGCTGTGTAAAGCCCACCTTCTCACTGGAGAATTTTAAAAAGCAAATAAACAAACCGCGGCTGGGAGCATTGTTTCCTGCCTTCCTCTGGGATATACTTACACCTGGACAAACGTCTCCTCCAGCAACAAAATACAGGGAGCAAAAGCAGGGCACTGCACATGATCCCTGCACACAGCACCACCAAAGGGGTGGGCAGACCACCTCTGGCCCGACCCACGGCTCCACCCCTACCCTCATCCCCCGACCCTCACCCCATTTAAGGAACCAGCCTGCCCTCCTTGGAGAGCGACCAAGGGAACCTGTTACTTGTTTCTGCTCCCTCACAACAAGAGTCCCGATAAAGCCTTACCTGAACTTCTCATCTGTCCTCTTTTCAACTTCTACTGATTAAAGAGTCCAAGGACTCAAGTCAGTAACAGTACCACCAACCAGACACACCACAAGGGACTCCTTCAGAATGGAGTCTCAGAGTTACGTGGGGAAAGAAGCAAGGTGGGTGGCAGGGTGTGCGGCACCCACTTTGCTCACAGACAAAAGCAGAGTGATCTTGGCTCTGGCTTCCCATCTAAAGCATCCTGAACCAAGCAACAAGGGCTGCAGCTCCTGGGAAGGCAGGTTCCACAGTGCAGTACTCATAGCCAACCACTCCCAGTCTCTTTCTTCAGCTCTCCTGATGATTTTCTGAGTTACCTAGCAGCCTTAATCAATCCCTTTCTGCTTACAATAACTAGAATAGATCTGAGTATCTGTAACTAAAAACCCTGACCAATTCATGTGGCACGTATTCCTTTCATTATTTCCCCATACAAGAGCTAAGACTGAAAGACACGACTAATCCACAGAACATTCCACTATAAGTCAAAAGTTCTTTGTTTTGAGCCAGGGCTCAAATCCACAATCAACACCTCCAACCTTTCCTTATATGTATTTTCTCCTAAATTTCATCACCTCTGCCACACAAAAAGAAGAAAATGATTTTTGCCTAACTAATTTTCTATCAATAAGGGGTCTGATGACAGTAACTGGGCAAGGTAGAGAACGAGATACAATAAACATCACTTCCTATAGCAGCTCAAGTTTATGGAGAATCCTGTAGGGTTAGGTAGCACTTTGAGAACGTTTCCAAACTGTAGACAAGGTGATCTAATGCTGTGTTTGAATGCCAAAGCGATCAGCACTCTGTGCCAAGGCACAACTTAATTCACAAGGCGGCAATGAACTTTTCACTTACGTTCTCCCATCCCTCAGGGCAAGATAACCACGTTAAAACCACAGACACATCAGCGAACTAAAATATGACACTATTACCTAACGCCAAGAGCAGACTGGAAATGGTGAGAAGTGATTATGCACGTTAAAATTCTCTTCTTGGTAGAAAGACATTACGTCCCATAAAATCAATTAGCAAAGAGGGGAAATGTAATCAGTTGTTATTAATACTGTTCTTTAAGATGGCCGCAGGATCTCACAAAGGACATTCGATACCTTTGAATAATCAAATTACTCTGTATATCTGACGGCACAAAATCTTTCTCAGGTAATACTCAAAGGCAAAACTTTCATATAAAAGATCACTTACACACTTCCGAAGCCAATTAACGACACTGATACTATTCACAAGGCGTCTCAATGCTCTGCCAAATAGAAAGTGGGTATTCAATTCAAAGGAAAGCACGAGATTCGAGACAGCCTACTAAAGTTCGTGCCAACCTAGCTCTGGGGCACGGGCACAGAGGCTAGCTTCACCTCTGTTACTGCAGGACCACTTTCCCTCCCGCTGCCCCGAACTGCTTTCATCAAATACTTTACAGCTCCCTTAGCTTTAACACTGGTGGTGGGAAGAATGGGAATACAGAAAAGTTAAAACATAACTCTATGATTCCCTAAGGACAGGCAAATCAATTTGCTTAAAAAAAAAAAAAAAAAAAAAACTAGGAAACTTGGAGCTTGGCTACTTCAAAACAAAATCTTTGAAACAATCATTTCATAGAGCCTATCGGCAAAGAAGTTACTAAGATGAGTACCGAGCTTTACTATGATTACGCATGTGCCATGTGTCCTTTGGATGCATCTGGTGTTCTCTTCTTTTTTTTTTTTAAGAAATGAAGTCTTTCTGGGCTAGAAATGACACATGGCCTACTATGATGTTTTTTATGGTTTCTCATATTTAGACTCTAACTTCAGTCTATCTTACTGCAAGTTTAAGGACAGATATGATGCTCATTTATTAACAGTGTCAAAATCAAGGGATGCGTACATAATACCACAGGTCAGTGATTCCCAAAGCTGGTCTGCAAAACAATACCTGCATCTGTAGGTCCTCAGAGAAATGAGGAAAAAAGCTTGCTCATGAGTCTTACATAAAGCTAAATTTATCTCATTTAAAGGGTTGCCCTTTATTCTGAAGTTATGTCCTTCCTATTCTTGTGGTATACAAATGGCCTTTCTTTACAAAACGCTAAAAAAAAAAGATCATAATTACATGTGTAAAATGCCAAAGTCTAGGTACCACTGCTCCAGATCTTCTTTGCCTTTCCCATCTCCAACATCCCAACTCCCCTCCTTCCAGCTGCTCAGGCAAAAAGTAAAAATAAATAAAACCTAATGGCATTCCCGACTCCTCTCTCACACCCCACTTCTAGACCATGAGCAAAACCTGTCAGCCTTACTCTTAAAATGTGTCCCTATTCATTCTCACCAGCATGAGGAAGACACAGATTGTTTCCATCACCCCCAAGAGGGATATCAAAATGGCCAATAAACACATGAAAAAGTCCTCAACTGCATTAGTCTTCAGGGAAATGCAAATTAAAGCCACAATAGAATACTTCTACACACCCACCAGAACAGCTCAAGTTAAATGGCAGGAAATACCACGTGTTGTCAAGAATGTGGAGCTCTCCTATGCTGCTGATGGACATATAAACTTTGGAAAAACTGTTTCTCAGTATCTACTAAAGTGAATATACACATACCCCATGACCCAACAATTCTACTCCTAATTATATCCCCCATAGATGTCTTGACAAAAGACATATACGGGAATATTCATGGCAGCACGATTCACTAGCCAAAGACAGGAAACAACTGTGGTATCATCACACAACGGAATGCTCTACAGCAACCAAAATAAATGAACTGCAAATACTTGTAAGACCATGGATGTGTCTCACAAACACAATGTTGAGTGAAAGAAGCCAGAAACAAAAGAATAGATTATGCATGATCACAGTAAAATCAAGCTCAGAAACTGGCCAAAAAAACACTAAGCCATGGTGTTAGTAGTCAGTGGGTAGTGCTTTGACTGGGAAGGGGTAACCAGGCCTTCTGAGGGACCAGTAATATAATAGTCTGCTCTTAATCTGAGCATTGACTACACCAGTGTACTCACTTTGTAAAAATTCATCTCACCATATACTTGTGCTTTCTGCCCTTTTCTGTATGCTTGTTATACTATGATATATAAAGTTTTTCTTTTTAATCACCTTCCCAATAAGGCCTTCTCTAGCCTGACTTCTCTAAAATTTCTACCACTCCCCAATATTTCATATCCTTCTTCTTCTCTTACTTTTCTACTTTAGCACTTGTCAATATCTAACACACTATCTTACATACTAGGTCTATTTTACAAGCATATATTTGTTTACTGTCTCTCTCCACTCATTAAACTATAAATTCCACAAGTGCAGGTATTTTGTCCATTTTGCTGGGTGCTGGGTCCCCAATGCCTAAAACAATGCCTGGCAGAGAACAGGCACTCAATAAACACTGATTTAATTAATTTATTAATGATACAGCCTTGCCCAACTTAATTATGTTTGTGGATTCATGCCACAAATTCTTGCAGTCATCATGGTATATTTAAGCAATAAGCCAGTTGCTGTTCTGGTTGTACATTTCTCAACCTGGTTTCGAGACCTCTCACCTTCCTGGTCACCCTCTGGATGCTCAAGTTTTTCCCATTTCCAGATTAGGTTCCGGCCAGTTTGGAGTACAACAGAACACTCTGAACTCATAACATCTGTTTTTTACAAATGAAGCATAAGGCTGGCATTAACTATTCTCTTATCATATCTACCCTGTGGACTCAACTTATACTGAGTTTAGGGTCAAATAAAATTAACAAAGAAACTTAACTCTAATTTTTCTCCCTTCACATAAACATATAAATCAAGAAATATTCCCATCCTCTAGTAAGGTCTTTGGTTTCTGATCCTAAATGTAGAAATTTTCTCGTATCTCTACCTCACTGTAAGATTTTTTTTTTTTTGTATCTGCCTTTCTCCCCAATACCAAAAGTAAAAAAAGAGATTGCATTGTATTCATTTGGCATAGATGTTATCAAAGTTATAAACAATGATTCTCTAAAAACTGCAAGCTCTTTCATCTACCCATCCATCACTGTAAGATTCTGCTCACCATTCCAAACCTCAAGTGCTTTTTAAAGCAGTGTTGCTTCTCAACCTTTTTTCGCTATCATTCCCAAAGGAGACTTTTTAGACATTTTTCTTAATCATTCTCCATGAAACTTTAATAGCACAGATATACTGTATATGTCTATGTACTTACACTGTATATGTTTATATACTTATGTATATTGTGCTTGAAACATTAAAAGATAAAATTTCTACCCTCCTCCCAGCAATTTCACTTCTTTGAACACGCATACTTTAAAACCTTGATTCTGTCAACTACTACATTACCTTACCTTTCTAATTTTACTTCACAAGTAAATTTGTCAACAAGAAAACCATTTCAGTCAAAGATGAAAGTTGTAACTAACAGAAGTCAAGTACAGAGTCCAACAGCACTGGAGGAAAAGCTTCCCTCCCAGCTGATGCAAATCCACTAAATCTACCATTTTTTAAGTATACTTATTCAACGAGCTACAAACCCACCAAATACCCACTCAGTATTTTCCATCTTCTTCATAAGGACAGCATTTTGTTAAACTAAACACTCTGTCGAAAGCAAAAGACAGCAGTCCCTTGACTAATACCTATCGAACCTTCTTGAAATCTATTTTAAAAAGAAAACAAGATTAGCACAGAATGACCTGTTTTAGTCTGTCCTAAATCCCTCTAAAATCTGTTACTTTTCTTGGCCTTCTGGTCCAGGTAATCCCTACCTTCACTCTTCTACGAATTTCCTGTTTCCCTAAGTTCAGATTAGTATTTTTTATTTTCCACAATATGTATTAGCAAATGTTTTAAATGCAAATCTGACCATTCTGCTTCCTGGACATTTAAAATCCTTCCAGAGCTCTTCCTGGACCTGTAAGATAAAGTCCCAACTCCTCAGCATGATACGCAAAGCTTTCCACTATGAAGCCAAACAGTGGCAACATCTTCCCACTTCTAGAAAGCTTTTTCATAATCATTTTACTCTGTAGAGTAGAAATGTTCTTACACCCAAGCCCCAGCACCTACCTGCCCTCCCCAACCTATCCACTTCCCCTTAGTCTGTGCAGATTTGAGAAGCAACACCACCTCCTCAAAGAAGTCTTCTTCCCCACTCTCCAACCTAGCGTCACAAAGCATTTCACAACCAGCTTTACAGGCACTCTGCCTACATCTGGCAATTACTTGCTTATCAGTCTGTTTCTCCCACAATTGAGCCCTTCAAAAAATATGCGCAAAATCTGCAGCAACATGGATGGACCTAGAGATTATCATACTAAATGAAGTAAGTGAGACAGAGAAAGACAAGTATCATATGACATAACTTATATGTGGAATCTAAAAAAATGATACAAATGAACTTATTTACAAAACAGAAACAGACTCACAGACATAAACAAACTTACGGTTACCAAAGGGGAAAGGGGGTGAAATTTGGGAGTAACATATATACACTACTGTATATAACATAGATTAAACAAGAAGAACCTACTGTATAGCACAGGGAACTATATTCACTACCTTGTAATAACCTACAATGGAAAAGAATCTGAAAAAGAACATATATACAGGTAGATATCTTTATCTACCTAGCTAGCTAGCTAGCTAGCTAGCTAGCTAGCTAGCTAGCTATGGCTGAATCACTTTGCTGTACACCTGAAACTAACACAACATTATAAATGAACTACACTTCAATAAAAAATTAATTTAAAAAAATATATATGGGCAAAAAAATGCACTAAGAATACTTCCTTCAAGCTGATCATCTAAACTGTGAACTTGACACTAACCTTTGTGCCCCCAGCACCAGGAATGCCACGACCCTATGGGAACTGGAAGCCCAATATGTATTTTTGGAAGTACAGAAACCATAAACAAAATATAAAATAGATAAACAACAAGGACCTACTGCATAGCACAGGGAACTATACTCAATATCGTGTAATAACCTACATTAGAAAAGAATCTGAAAAAGAATATGTATGTGTGTGTGTGTGTGTGTGTGTGTAACTGAATTACTTTGCTGTACACGTGAAACTAACACAACCTTGTAAATCAACTATACCTCAATAAAAAAGTAGAATATATAGTTGTACATTCATATAATTGAAAACTATAGAGCAAGGAAAAGGAACTACAGTTACAAGTAACATACGGATAAATTTTACATGTTAAGCAAAAGAAACCCAGTACATATGAAAACATGCTGTATAATGCCATTTGTACAAATTTCAGAAATATGTAAAAACCAGTCTCTGGTGTTAGAAGTCAAAAGAGCAATTACCTTTGAGGAAGAAAGAGGGCTAGTGATTGCAAAGACGTATGAGAAGGCTTCTGGGGGTCTGCTCTCTTTCTTGACCCTGCATAGTGGTTACACACGTGTATTCATTTTCTGATAACTAATTGACCTGTATCTTTACGATCTGTGCATTTGATATGTATTCTACTTCTAAAAAGCTTTTTTAAATCATCGTGGTAATTTTAAAATTTTTCCTACAAGCCACAGGTCATCCTAGTTATAACCTTTCTAAAACACTTGTAGCCACTCAGCCTATTTTGTTTTCATGCTTATTATGTGCCCTTTTCTCTTTTATATACCGCTTAAAACCTGGCTTCCTATGAAAGTAAAAAGACAGACCATAGAATAGGAGAAAAATTTTGCAAATCATATATCTGATAGAAGATGTGTGTCTAGAGTATATAAAGAACTCTTACAACTCAATAATAAAAGGACAACTCAATTATAAAATGGGCCGAGGATCTGAATAGACATTTCTCCAAAGAAGATATACAAATGACCAATAAAAACATGAAAGATTCTCAACATCATGTCATTAAAGAAATGTAAATCAAATCCACAGTGAGATACCACTGCACACCCATTAGGATCACCAAAATAAAAAAGCCAAACAGTATAGAAACAAGTGTTGGCAAGGCTGTGGGCAAACTGGAACCTTCATACACTGCTGGTGGGAATGTAAAAGGGTACAGATACTTTGGAAAACATTCTGGCAATTCCTCAAAAGGTTAAACATAGAGTTACCATATGACCAGAAATTCCACTCCTAGGTATAGACCCAAAAGAAATGAAAACACATGTGCACACAAAAGCTTACACGTGAACAGCAGCATTATTCTTAATACCCAGAAAGTGAAAACAACCCAAATGTCCATCAACTGATGGATAAACAAAGTGTTATATATCCATACAATGGAATATTACTCAGCAATAAAAATAAAGTACTGATTCATGCTACAATGTGGATGAACCTTGAAAACATTACGGTCAGTGAAAGAAGTCAGTCACAAAAGACCATATACTATATGGTTCCATTTATATAAAATATGCAAAATAGGCAGATCTGTAGAAACAGAAAGTAGATTAGTGGTTGCTTAGGTCTGGGGGGATGGGAGGGGCGAGAGCTAAAGGGCATGAGGTTTCTTTTTGAGGTGATGAAAATGTTCTAAAATTGTGGTGATGGTTGCACATAGCTGTGAATACACTAAAAACCACTGAACCATATACTTTAAATGGGCTAATTATATGATATGTGAATTATATATCAATAAAGCTGTTATTTTTTTAAAATCTGCCTTTTTCTGCAATGGCCTTTAACAGCTGTGCTGACTTCTTCAGAAGCGGGCCTCATTTTTCCTTATCAGAAGGATTTGAAATCCTACAATCACAACTTTTGTTTCTTGGAGCTCCCTACCTATCTGGATGAAGCCATACTCCTTTTTATAGTTCTGCCGGCCTTGGAGGTACACTATCTGTTCTCTGAATTTTGTGAAATCTCTTCCTAAAAATTCAGGCCAAAAGATTCTCTTCCATCATGGCAAAACCCCAAGACAAAATAGCCACTTTCACCCAAAGTTCTCGGTATGAATCAGTTAGTCACAATTTCCATCTTTTGCCTTCTAAGAAAAGAACTACCAATAAGTCAAGGACTTATCAGATGTCTCCATTTATAGGGTTGAGATTTCCACAAATATACAGATAGTTGAAACACACCATTTATAAACTATTTTATCCCTGTGCCAGCTTTGAACTTACACATATTTATTCAGGGATGCATTTCAGATTAGGTTCTGGGATTGCAAAATCAAAAAAGACACAGCCCCAGCCTTCAAGGTTTAACAGAAGAAGCAAACACAGAAAAATAATTTTAAGATGTTTTGACAAAGCTCCCCCAGCTTCCCTCTATCCTGGCACTTAAAACTTGACTTGTAATTTTCTGTCACTCATCTATCAACCTGGCTCGCGCTCATGAAAACAGATCCTCCCTTTGAATCCCAAGGACTGAGAGTGCCCTGAACACAGGACAGTTTCTACCAACTGTTTGTTGATTGAACATGTGAATGAAGAAGCATGAGTATGCAAGGAGAACCAAATGTGTCCCACACAAGTTCCTGTCCTGCCCTCTTAACCTCAGCTCACTGTTACAAATCCCAGCCACACCTGGCTGAGGCTGGCAGGCAGCAAATTAAGCTGAGAAAATACCCAAGTTGATTCCTCCCTCTGTCCACTCCCCTTTCCTCCATCTGAGCTCTTAGCTTTCCTACCCCTAACCTCTCCTCACCTGATACCCAGGGGGAAATGTTCAGGATGACCTTTCAAAGACAACTACTGATGAGATGGGATTTTCCTGTGTAATGCAGATGAAATTGATTTTATAAATCCAAGAACCCACCCTTACAACCCAAGTGAAATGTATCTTTCCATCAGGGTCTTTAAAAATCGGAGGGAAAGATACTAGGAAAACTGAAAAGCTGGGAGGGCTTGTAAGAAGGAAGGACGGGGCTTCCCTGGTGGCGCAGTGGTTGAGAGTCTGCCTGCCAATGCAGGGGACACGGGTTCGAGTCCCGGTCTGGGAAGATCCCATATGCCGCGGAGCAACTAGGCCCGTGAGCCGCAATTACTGAGCCTGCGCGTCTGGAGCCTGTGCTCCGCAACAAGAGAGGCCTCGATAATGAGAGGCCCGCGCACCGCGATGAGGAGTGGCCCCCGCTTGCCGCAACTAGAGAAAGCCCTCGCACAGAAACAAAGACCCAACACACCCATAAATAATAAATAAATAAATTTTAAAAAAAAAAGTAGAGGAATTTAAACAAAAACTCCTAAAGAAACTCAACATTTAAAAAAAAAAAAAAAGAAGAAGGAAGGACGGGTAACTGGCATCTCTTGGACATCTATTATGTGCCAGGCACTGTGCGTGCTGCCACCCCACTCCCATCCTAAGTGCTCCCATCTATCGGTACTAAATCCCACCTCTGAGAAGGACGTTACATACGCTGTCTCATCTCATCTTGACAATAACCCTGTGAGCTAAGTAAGCATCAGCACTGCCCCCTTTTTAAACAGTAAGAAAGAGGTTGAGAAATGACCTGAGGTCACACTGGTAGGATGGAACCCAGGTCTCCAGTGCCAAAGCCCGGATGCGCCACTGCCACTTACTATGAAACACTGTGTAACACAGACCGGCACCTTAGCCCCCGACTCCATCTTCTAAATCTCAACTATAAAAAATGAGGAAGGGCTTCCCTGGTGGCGCAGTGGTTGAGAATCCGCCTGCCAATGCAGGGGACACGGGTTCGAGCCCTGGTCTGGGAAGATCCCACATGCCGCGGAGCAGCTGGGCCCGTGAGCCACAACTACTGAGCCTGCGCGTCTGGAGCCTGTGCTCCGCAACAAGAGAGGCCCGCGCACCGCGATGAAGAGTGGCCCCCGCTTGCCGCAACTGGAGAAAGCCCTCGCACAGAAACGAAGACCCAACACAGCCAAAAATAAATAAATAAAAATAAATTTAAAAAAAAGAAAAAACAGTTCGAGTACTTTAAAAAAAAAAAAAAATGAGGAAAATTCCTTCCTCAAACATCGGCGATGGAAATTAAATGGGACAATATATCAAAACAAGTGCTAGTACATAAATGACCCTGAAAAATAACACTGTTTCTTTCCTTGCTTCTCCGGCTATGAATTCTCCCAGACTTAAACCCTGGGCAAGCAGTGGACACAATGTAATTTGTATATCATCCCTCACATCCTGTCCTGGAGGGTAGGCTCTGCCTCACTCCCGTAGAATAGATAAGTGAAATCAGTGTCTGAGAAAAGCATCTGGGATGCCAACTACCGCCCTACAAACCGTCAGAACCCACCACACTTGTACCCGGAAACTATTCAGAGCGAAATCTACGGTCAAAGCAGCTCTGGTTTTGCTCCCAGTGCCTCCTTCCTGAGGAATCCCAAACACCCCTCCCTAAGGCTGCTATGCTCCGTGTCACAGCCCCAGCGATAGAAACGCTGCACTTTCCCCAGGGCCTCTCTTCCTTCTCCCCATCAAACTGCACCTGAAAGCCCTCTTTTACTGGACAGATCTCTCTGTTTTGCTTGTTTTTAGAAGCCATTTTTAAAAGACAGGGAACATGAAAACAATGGTGGTTATCCCTGGGTGATAGAATGGTGGATGACTTTTTTCTTCTTCAAACTTTCTTGTAGTTTCCCAATTTTCCACAAAGCCTTATGCAATGCTTTCATAATAAAAAAGAAAGACTATACACTGAAATGATTTCCTTAGTCTCCTGCTGGTCATTTTCTTTTATTCTTCCTGAGTTCCCCAACAAGCTGGCAGCATCTTGAGAACAGGACTGCTAAATTATCTGCACAACACTCAGCACAGGGGACTTCCCTGGTGGCGCAGTGGTTAAGAATCTGCCTGCCAATGCAGGGGACACGGGTTCGAGCCCTGGTCCGGGAAGATCCCACATGCCGGGGAGTAACTAAGCCTGTGTGCCACAACTACTGAGCCCGTGCTCTAGAGCCCACGAGCTACAACTACTGAGCCTGCGTGCCACAACTACTGAAGCCCACGCGCCTAGAGCCCATGCTCCACAACACGAGAAGCCACCGCAATGAGAAGCCCGTGCACCGCAACGAAGACCCAATGCAGCCAAAAATAAATAAATTTTTTTTAAAAAAACAAACACTCAGCACAGTATCTGATGCACAGCAGGTGCCTGGCACAAAACAGCTCAATCAGTAGCTGTGGAGTGAATGATGAATATTCGGGTAATATTTAGAAATGGACTTCGTCGACTGATGGTGGGCAGACCAAGGTGTGAATGTGGCATGTCCTTAGGGGACTTGGATTATTGCAGTTGTGTATCATTATTTACAAGGTAGCTTTCAAACAGTCAATGCAGTTAAACATGAAAAGTCTGCAACCTGAAGACAAGGTGAACTACTCAAGGTGATTCACTGCTGCAGTGGTCAACCAAGACCAGGATGGTGACAGATGTAAGATCCTTGTGCATCTTGCTATGAATGAGGGCACCACAAACTGAGTTCATTAAATAACCTCGGGGCTCCGGGCCCTACTGAGAAGGCACATCTTGGCCCTGGTCAGCCACCAAAGTTCAACAACACACTTTATTATTTTTTTTTTTTTAGATAGAACTTACCTAATTTTTTTTTAAGATTTTTTTTTGATGTGGGCCATTTTTTTAAAAGTCTTTATTGAATTTGTTACAATATTGCTTCTGTTTTTTGTTTTGGTTTTTTGGCCATGAGGCATGTGGGATCCCAGCTGCCCCACCAGGGATCGAACCCGCACCCCCTGCACTGGAAGGCAAAGTCCCAACCACTGGACCGCCAGGGAAGTCCCAACAACACACTTTAAAATTAACCTTTGTCCTTAAGATTAAATAAGCCTAAATACTAAAGCACACTCTAGAGGGTTGATTTAACGTGAAAGAGAAGTCTCAAATATTTGGTTTGGAGGAATGACCTGAACACAAAGCTTAAAGAACGGTATGCTGGATTCAATAAACATACAAAGCCCACAACTCAATAGAAAAATCAGGGCAGTAAAAATGTTCCCCCTTTTCACCATGACCTAAGTTAACTAATTAACTTTTACTAGTGACTTCTGTTTGATCAATTGAATGTGCGTTTCCTAGAAGCACACTTGATTGCCAGGACTGATCTTACACCTGTTTTTTGTATTTGCAATTAACTTCAGTTCCATTAACCTCTCTTTAAAAATCTATGTATTTCTAACATGCCTCCGACCTCTTAAAACACACTTATTTCAAAACAATGCAGATGCTGACGTGATGACAGCACGATAATTTTAGGGCAACAGGCAGAAATCAATGACAAGATGATAACTTCACAGCAGAATTCATGGTGCAAGATGAGAAAGTAAGCATTTCACCCAGAAAATACATTTCTCACGTTTTTTGGTCATGCCTTCAGTTGGGAAGTAAAATGAAAGTGTTCTTACTAGAAAAAAAAAATTCTGTGGTTATTCCAAACTCTGTGCAGATTTCTATTTATTTCACCACAATTATAAATATTTACATTTCCTCTAGCTATTTGTACTAGACATAGTAGGAACCCTGAGCCTGGAACTTCTCTGGCAGGTGGGAGCCCCTCGTGAGGTTGTTTCCCACATCTCAGAAAACTGACCAAAGAGAACATTCAATGACAACTATTATTTTGACTCCACTGGAAGGGAGAAAAATACATTATCCAAAAATTTGGATAGGGATCAGACACAGTCTTCTTCAACTCCGAAAAGTTCACTCATGTACCACCCAAGTTTTCTTGGTGAAGCAATAGGAGGAAGTAAGAGAAATGGAAAGAAATGATGTTAACTCCTGTGTAAACCATGCCTGAGTCCCCTGGAAAAGTGCAAATAGAGTCTCAAAACAACACAAGTTACTGAACCTTTCCAAGCTCCAGCTTCATCATCTGTTAAATACTGATAATACCTACCTCACAGAAATTCCATGAGGATAAAAATGAGATGGTATAAGTAAAGAACCTACCATAAAACCAATGCATGGGGGAAGTTCAGCGGAAGATATTTATGACCATTGTTAACGGAGCACTGTGGAGGTCACGTTGACAGGCCAAAGTCCTACAACAGATACAGGGAAAGAGACCACCAAATGGGTCACGTGCCAGTTCTGGGAAATCCAGATCATCGCTTAAGATACAAAGAACTGTCCCTGACTCTCCACCGTGGTACAACACGGCCACCACGCTTAAAAATTACACCAGCAAAACCAGCCTTTCACTGGAGAAATGGGTGGGGAGCTTCCATCATCAGCATGGTATAGGGTTTAAGGGTGATGGTCATAGCAACCCTATTATATGTAGACAGGCTTTCTAGCATTCCAACAAGAAAACACATCCTATGCACACAGCCAAATCATGATTTCAACCATCTGGTCCCAACGGATGACTGTACTAGACAATTCCTCAGCTCAGTGGCTATAGCAATGTCTGTTAATATGTATAAGAAGAAATTCTATAACAAGAACTCAACATCTTGGCTCCCACTCAGAGTCCTAATATCTATCTTGCAGGCTTATTATAAAGATTAGCAATAATGTGACACGAAGTGCCTGGCACAGTGGGTACTCACTAAATGGGAGCCAATGTAAATTTTATTACTAGAAAGCAACAAAATCAAAAGGATGAACCCGTCATGATGCAATTGGGAATACAGTTGTTCCTTTTCAACTGAGAAGTTAAGCTGCATGAAAACGACTGGTTAAAGAACACAGTAACAAGCCTTACAACGGGGAGTAAATCAGTCAACAGCAGATTAATCAGTTTACCACCCAAGAATGAATGTCAATGGGCCCCTCCCTCTGGGTCAAATAAACAAAATGAGAAATGGTTCCTATCCTCAAAGAATCTACATCTGCCTGAGAAGAAATCACAGGGTGTTTCACGGTCTGTCTGCATGTCCCCCTTGACTCGAGGTCCTACGAAAGCAAAACCCACAATTTTACACTGCCACACGATGCACGCATTCAATAAAAGTTTGGCAAACAAATGCGACACTCATTGGATCTTGGGCCTAAAAGTGTTATCTAACTCAAAAGTTTCCAAGCCTGGCTTCATTACTCAATCTGAACTTTCCAAAGACTGATAATCTGAGTACTTAAAATGCTGCCCAGGTGATTCTGATACTCCAGGGAGACTGAGAACCATGCCTCTCACTGAGCCCCTGCGAACTGTATGTATGAATGGCCTTTACAATGACCCGGTCCTAAATGATCCTGCCTATGCATGCGATGGGGAACAGAACATAGCCTGGCCACCTGCATGCAGCTCTAGAAAAGTCCTTTCTGATGCTCATTCAAACACCTGTATTTACTCACCGTTCTACCCTGTGGGGTCTGAGAAGACAAAGGTAAACTCTCCTCCTTCCCTAAGACTGATTTTCAATTCCTGTGACAAGGGATGACATTCCTTCTGAGTCTTCTCCAGGTTAAACATCCTTGATGAATTATGCATTAATTATTAAACTGTAAGCTCTTTAAGTATACAATGCAGTACAACAGCATTCCAAACAAGGGAGAAATCGAGGTGAGTTACAGCAACCAGAAAGATGGCAATGAAGGAGGTGAGCCTTGAAGGCTGAGAAAGTTACAGATAAAACTAGAGTTCAGGGGCTGGAACTGCCTCAGCAGGGACAAGGGAGACAAGATAATGGTGAAGAGCAAGATACGCAGGGAGGGGGATAAGACAGATAAAGAACTAAGTATATTGATTTCACCTACGTTTTGAATTGAATGGAACTAAAATCGAAAACGAACAAAGGCTCAAAGGAAGTCAGAAATAGTTGGGAAGAGGAGAGAACAGAGGCCTTGCACATGAAGGCAGAAACACAGTCCTACAGTCCTGGAGAGGCCAAAGAAATCAGATGAACAGGAAAGGAGAGACCCAAGAGAAAGGTCACGAAGCAGGCAGGAAAGCGCACGTTTTGATGTGCTGGAACAACTTAAATTCCTCCAGGTGGCACACGTACGTAAACGATCCATCAGAAAGAATAATCAGGCAAGACACCCGGAGCCTGGGGTTAGCAAGACTCAAGCTGGTCAGAAAGGAGCCTGCTCCAGCCACCCAGGTATAAAGGTCAAGGGTCTGTATCAGATGGTGGCGATAAAACAAAGAGGACGAGTTGAAAACGGTCAATTCAAAAGGAAGAAAAAAAGGCAAGGCTTGCTCCTGGACCAGACCCAAGGTAAAAGAAAGGCAAGAATCAGAGATGACTTCTCAGAGGTATCTGAAATGGTCAAAGAAGAAGCAGGCATCGGTCAGGCAGAGAGAATCAAGCAACCATGCAATGGAGAGTAGTGAGCGCATTGGTGGATTAGTGCCAGGGTGGCTTTGTGTACAAAAGCTTCAAAGTTCACTCCCGGTTCCACAAATGCACCCGGCAACAGGTGGTTTTGCTATTTTCTCTGGTCCCAGCACAGGCTGTAGTTTCTGTGTCAGCAGACAGGGAATGTCTGCTTTTGACTCTGAAATATGTAACATTACCACCAAAGTTAAAGTGCTTTGATAGAGCTCGGTGAAATGAGCCAGGCACAAGAGAACACATATCGTATGTTCCCATTTATAGGAAACGTCCAGAAGAAGCAAATCCATAAAGATGGACAGTAGGTTAGTGGTGGCCTAGGGCTGGGGGCAGGGAAGTGGGGTGGGATTGGGGAGAAATGGGGAGTGACTGCAAATGGGGCTGGAGCTTCTTTTGGGGTGAGGAAGATGTTCTAAAATTGTTTATGGTGGTTACACTACTCTATGAACTACTGACCTGTACACTTCAAGCAGGGAAACTGTACAGTAAGTGATTAAAACTCAATAGAGGTTATTAAAAAAAAAAAAAACCTTAGGAGTGCAATAAATAGGTACTATGACTTCAGAAGCTTAGAGATTATCTCCCCAGTAAAAATGATTATTAGACTAGAGTTCAAATAAAAAGCCATTAGGCAATTTGGAAATCCTAAAAGATTTTAGAAAGTCTAGTAAGTTGTATTCCTCCTAGGAGAAAAAAATTAGGCATGGAAAAGATACAGAATTAAATATATAGATACCTTTCAAATTATTTCTTACAATTGATGTAAGTTTTCTAAAACGTACTTCAAAAGGAAAGACAAAGGCTTAGGGTTTTATCAGACAATTATGTCAAGTGATACTGTACTGAATACCTATAGTTCAGTTTCTTAGAAGCTGAAATAAAATAACATATAGCAAGCCGATTCAATGAAAAGCAAAAAGATTATGTAACTTAACAATTATTGAGCAGATGGGTCAACTTATTTTATAAATTTGAGGACCTGAGAAAAGCCCTAACATAAAGAGATGTCCTCTTACTTGAAAGATACCAGAGAACTACCCAAGCAATTTCTCCTCCACAGTATCTACTGAAAAACATAGTTCCTGTTCCCCCCGACGCCTTGTTTCAGTGTTAAAGCCATTACTGCTCTTTCCACTGAACACCCAGAATATTTTTTAGACCAAGTTCCCAAAGACTGTCAGTTACTCATCAAACGTTACATTCGCTACATGTGTCGGGCTCTCAAAGGCACCCTTTAAAAATGGCTTTACCTTCTCTTTCTGCGTCACATAACCTGCAATGAATGCACACCGCCGATGCCAATTGAATCTTGTGAACCAAGGATGAAACCAGGAGGGCAGAGAAGAAAGGAGCAGCAGTGTTTCTGTTCAAACTGCCTTATGGATGAGAAGAACCAAGAACCACCATCCTATCTCTTGACTGAAGATGTTCCTAAAGCAACATCTAACTGTTGAGAAGGTATCAATTATCAGCAAATACTGCATTTCAAAGACACAACCATTTACTACTACCTCAAAGGAAAGACATGTAATAACTTCAAAATACCACTGATTGAAATATGACTGATGCTTTCAACACTTTTACTTGAAACTTAAATGAATTTTAATTCAGTGGATTCAAATATATAGTTAACATATTTCACCTGCCCAGAAGAAAATTTTAAGCAATCAAAAAACCTAGGAATATGTAAATAGGCATTCTGAATCAGGAAACAAGGAGAATGGTCTCCCTAATAAATATGGTCTATTAGACCTTATTTGTTAACTGATCCAAGTTATGGAAAGCATAAAATAATAGAGACTTTGAGAAAGGAAAGAGCCAGGGTTTTTTCCTACTACAACATCCTCCCACGTAAATAAAATCACTCTGGCCTGAAGCCATGTTTATTAAGGGGCGAGTCTGGTACCACACACCACGTACTGCCCCAATGGCTCCACACGAAGTGAAGCCCTCTGACACCCCGGAGGGAACCAAAATACCAAGTTCTCCCAAAAGCTGGTCAGGAATCACAGAATGGATCAAAGAGAAAGCTTTTCCATCTATCCAGAGAGGAAACCAGCCTTTGGAGGGAAAATGCCAACTTTCCACAATACATTCTGGCCTATGAGTTAAGCAGTTCCACAAAGTATGTAAGATGGAAACTAGTCTACTTTCCAGAAATAATACCAACACAACGAGACATTACTTTAGAAGTCTGAACTTTTTTGCTCTCATTTGATCTCAAGAATTCTGAGAAGGGCAAACACTCTCCCCATTTCACACAGATGAGAAAACTGAAGCTCGTTGAGGATTAACAGACCTGCCCAGCTGCCAACTTGACCTCATCCACGGATACCTCAAACCCAACATGTACCTATCAGCTCAATTCCCCACCCAAACCTGCTCCTCCAGCCTTCCCCATTTCAATACCCGGCACCACCACTGTTCCAGTTGCTCAGGCCAAAAACCTTGGTGTTCCCCTTAACTCCACTCTTTCTTTCACTGCGTATCATTCACCCTTCTGTGAGCCATGCTAGCCTCACTTGAGATGAGTCCAGAATCCAGCCACTTCTCTTCTCCTCCACCATTGCTATCATCACACCCCACCTAGGTCATTGTTAGAACCCTTTAATATCTCCCTGTCTCCACCTCTGCCCCCACAATGGAGTTCTATTCTCCACACAATGGAGTTCTGTCCTTTAAAAATATGTCAGATCAAAACCCTCATTCTATTCTCAAATATGTCAGCTCAAAACCCTTTGTACAAAACCCTCCAGGGGCTTCCCTTATCACTCAGAGTTGTTCACTGCTGTATATCCAGGATGAGAACAGTATCTGCCATCTAGAAGGTGTTTACTGAATATTGCTGATGAGTAAGTGAAGGAAAAATGGCCACAGTCACAGAGCCAGGGCTACACAAATCTTCCAATGTTCTTTTGGTAACAGGAGACCAGATTTATAACAGCCAACAATCCACATGAGAGAAAATTCTTAAATTTTACTCTGCGTAACTGAACCTTATAACACATAACACATAATCAATACTATGTCAAATTTCTAACAACAAATTAAAATAAAAATATCATTTTATAAAGCCATGAAGGGACTGCCCTGGTGGTCCAGTGGCTAAGACTCCAAGCGCCCAATGCAGGGGCTCGGGTTTGATCCCTGGTCAGGGTACTAGATCTCACATGCGTGCTGCAACTAAGACCCGGTGCAGCCGAATAAATAAATAAATATTAAAAAAAGAAAAAAGCCATGAAATCTCACACTAGGTTATCTGAGTATTACAGATTTGGCAGCACAGGCAACTGCCAGCTTATTGTCACAGCACTGGTACGCAGATCTTCTCTGTGACATGATGTCACCATACCTCAAGACCACCTCATACATAAATGACAAGGGCTCTAAGAGACACAGAACTGAGCACCTAGGAGAAGAGGTGCTAAGCATTTCTAAATCTCTACACACTGGCACTACACCAATCATCTGAAACAGGAATTAAGTTTCTAGCGTGTTACAAGTAACATCAGAAAGGCTAGCTTTAAAATTGTGTCCTGCCAAAATTACAAGGAAAGACTTTCAGCTGAGTTAAAATGTTGATTATTTTCAGATCAGAGTGAAATTAATACTAAAATTATCCACCAATGAGGAATTTTCCCACTAAAATGTTTGAGTTAAAAACCAAAACTCTAAATTTCTCTTTTTTTAAGCTCTTTCAAAAACACTTCTACTATCTGCAAAAAAAGCCCTAAATCTCACTAAACCATAATAATAAATTCACAGAATTTTAACAGTTGGCCTTAAAGGAAACTTAATTCAACCCTCAACCTTCCTATTACAAATGAAAAGGTTACCTGGTATATAATAAATGAACAATGAAGACTTGTTAAATAAATGAACAAATCAATGAAGATCCAAAAGGGGTATATGACTTTTAAGATCTCACGATTAATGGAAAAATCCAGAATCAGCCAAAACTAGGTGTTTAGATTCTCTTGGAGTGGGCTTGGAAGTAGAGGAAATGAAGATCTGAAAACCATGTCTGGGTCCCCAGGAAAACCTTAAGCAAAATTCATTAAAGCCAGTTTCCGTCAGTTCTGTTACTTAGAAAAGCACTTGATAAAGTAAATTTAGCCAAGACAGATCTCCTTGGAAACCAAAAGGCAGAATTGTCTAGTGTTTCTTTCTTCCTCCACACAAAGAATATTTAATGTAGAACTATTTTCATAATAAACAACTACAATTGTTTTGCATCAAAAGTAAAACAGGTGGCCTTTGGCAAAAAAAGAAAAATCCAACCAGATGAGAGGAATGGAACACTGAAAAGGACCACATCAATCACTAAAAGAATATCAGCCACATGAGGGCAAGAGCCATGCATCCTTTTTCCACTAGAAGCAGCCCCTAGCCCCTGGCATATAGTGAGAGTCAATAAATACTTATGAAATAAATGAGTAAATTACTCCTTAACGGACCCACCCATGTAGACTTAAATTCATTTGGTCACCACTAAACAACGCTTTACTACAGGCCTACTATATGCAAGCATACTACATTTTTCCTCCATAGAAGTTCTACCAATTGTCCCCTCAAGTAATACACCCAACCAAAATATCCTTATAGTTTTATTAAGAAGGTGAGAAAGTATGTCTTAAGTAGCCTAAATTACTTACTAAAGCAGCCACTGAGTTTGCTGTTCTGTGTTCAATCTCTCTCCTTCAACTCATCCTATATAACCCAGCCAGGTTAACTTTGTGTTCTTTGCACATCCTAGAAAATAAAACCGTACTGTAGCTAAGTATTCTATCTCTGTATATGGCCCATTGCTATTCAATGAGCAGAAATGGCAAATCAACAACTACTGGATTGGAATGGGGAAGACAATAGAGTGTCAAGGAAAAAAACAGTGACGGGTCTTATAATAACTGATCCCCATTGAAAATCTTGAGATTACTATCAGAGGGTTTCATTAAAGACCCGCCTTTAGTGCAGTGATAGAACTGACACAGATGGTTTGAGGTTTTATACCCACTGAGGTACACATCCAAGTTTCAAGACCAATTCAAGGTCCATCACCTTTTAGAAGCTTTTGCAAGCCATTGTATTCAATATCCAAGGAAGTGCTAGACTGTAGCTCTTACTATACTAGTTGCCGATTGAGAGCCTCACATACATTCTGCCATTTAAATCACCTTACTTCATTCTTTAAGTGGGTCTAGTCCCCTCCAAAAAATGAAAAATTCTTTGAATTGTTTTCTCAATTGTTAATTTCTCTATTACTTCTCTATTTCTCAGCACCTACGATAGCATAAGTTAAAAATAAATGTCACTCAAACTTCCTGATTTCAAAATGTATTACAAAGCTAAAGTAATCTAAAAAGCTAAAGGTGGTACTGGCATAAAGACAGACAAATAGATCAGTGGACTAGGACAAAAAGCCCAGAAATAAACCACCATGTATATGGCCAGCTGGTCTTCAACAAGGATGCCAAGACCACTGAAAGGGGAAAGCTCTTCAATGAATGGGGCTGAGAAAACTGGATATCCGCACACAAAAGAATGAAGCTGGATCCTCGTCTTACACCACAGACAAAAATTAACTCAAAATGGATTAAAGACCTAAATGTAAGAACTAAAACTATAAAACTTCTAGAAGAAAACACAGAAAGCTTCATGACATTGGACTTGGCAACGATTTCTTGGATACGATGCTAAAAGCACAGGCAACAAAAGCAAAAATAGACAAATGGGATTACATCAAAATTTAAAACTTTCACGCATCAAAGGACACAAAAGAGCAAAAAGAAAACAAAATGGGAGAAAATATGTGCAAATCATGCATCTGATAAGGCGTTAATATCCAGAATATATAAAGAACTCCTACAACTCAACAACAAAAAATCAAATAACCTGATCAAAAAATGAGCAGACTTGAAAAGACATTTCTCCAAAGATGATAAGCAAATGGCCAACAAGCATATGAAAGATGCTCAATATAACTTATGAACAGAGAAATGAAAATCAAAACCACAATGAGGTATTACCTCACACCTATTAAATGGCACTATCAAAGAAACAAAATAACAAATGTTGGCAAGAACGAGGAATAACACTGGTACGCTGCTGGTGGGGTATATAACCTCTATGAAAAACAGTATGGAGGTTACTCAAAAAAATTAAAAATAGAGCTACCATACGATACAGAAATCCCACCTTTGAGTATATATCCAAAGGAATTGACAGCAGGGTCTCAAAGAGCTATGTGAAAACCCATGTTCATAGCCACACTATTCACAATACCCAAGAGGTAGAAGCAACCCAAATGTCCATCTATGGATGAATGGATAAATAAAATGGGATATATACATACAATGTAATATTATTCAGTCTTAAAAGGGAAGAAAATCCTACCACATGCCAACATGTATGAACCTTGAGGACACTATGCTAAGTGGAATAAGCCAGTCACAAAAAGACAAATACTACATGATTCCACTTATATGAGGTATCTAAAGAGGTCAAATTCATACAAACAGAAAGTAGAATGGTGAGTCCCAGGGATGGGGGGAGGGGAAAGGAGAAGTTGTTTAATGGGTATAGTTTCCAATTTGCAAGATGAAAACAGTCTGGACTTCTGTTTCACAACAATATGAATATACTTAACACAACTAAACTGCATACTTAAAATGGTTAAGATGGTAAATTTTACACTATGTGTTTTTTATCCCAATAAAAAAAAGTAAGTGCCAACATGCAAACACCAAGTTGGATTTACTTGTTCTACCTCCACTGCCGGAGTCTAAGCAGCCTGACCCTTTTTTACCTGCTGGCAGTCATTTCCAAATTTCTTCCAAGTTGTCTTTTTTAATCAAGGGAACTGTACACATGATCGAAGGCCCTCCCTTTACCTTACTGTCAAGCATAAATCCAAAAATGACATAAAAGCCATTGTGTTCTCAACTGGGTGGGAGAGAAGCATAACAGAACCACCTACTGAGTTTCTTCAAACCACCCAACCCATCCACCCAGAGTACTACCTCAGAGTTCACTGCGATCCTACACCCTCCCCCAAGCACACACCTGACCCAACCCGCTGAAAACCACTATTTCAAAATGCTCCCTTGAAAATGACCTTCAGAACAATCCCACTGAAAGCGATTATTAGGCTGAGGCTCTAACTTTTAATAAGCCTTTTCTGTGAATCCTATAGCTCTCCATAACGTATCATGTATCTACTGAAACATTATTTTGTCATGCAATTATTATACCTCATTTCCTATTACAAAGGATCAGCACTAAGATCCTAATTAAAAAAAAAAAAAAAAGTAACACTGAGACTCTTGGAAGAATCACAGGCATTTCTCAAACTGGAAAAGAGATGAGGGTCAGGAATCACATTCAGTCTCACGTCTCCTAACAGGTTTCTCAAGGGCACATTCTGAGCCAGGAGTCAAACCCCACCCCAAACATATATACACACAGAGCACCCTCTCTTTACACATGAAATTCCAGCTACTCAGAAGTCAGACTCTGGCAAAATATATTGGCAGAAGCTTCTGAGGTCTTCGCTGGGGCAGCCAGAAGTATGGTTAGGGAAAAGGGAGGAGTTAAATCAACTACACACTAACCCTCATTTCAAGAGTAAGAATACTTGTTTTCTAAGTCTTTGAAAGAAAAGGCAATATGGTTCCCAAAAGTCACATACTTATATTTCTTGCAAAAATATGGGAAAATACTTCTTTCCATTGTTTTCCCTAACTATGTACAGGTGAAGCAAGGAATAAAAGTTAGTCAAACTGGGTGAAAATTTTAGAACATTCTATTAATGCATAATTATATATCCTATAGGTATCTCCTTATAAGTACCCTCTCTTCTTGAAGGCATGAGATACCACAGTTCAGTTATCAGTTGCTTTGCTGAAAGCATCAAGAAATGAAAAGAAACTTGTAAAAACAAATAGTCAATCAATTCTGAGAACTAAGATGTTAAAGGAGATGCAAGGAGCTTATAATATATCAAACTAGAATCTCTATCTAGGCAAATAACTGAACTGAAAAAATGGAAAAAAATGAATTAGAAAAAGATAATATAGAAGCCAACGTAAATGATACTGATCATAGTCAAGTCTCGATTATAGGAACGTGGTCATTCAGCACATGGTCCTTTGCTTTTTACTTCTAAATAGCTTTATTCTGAGACGTTTGGAACTCATTCTAAAAGGAAGCAAGACATTAAGCCACAAAAAAACAATCAATGACTATACTTGTAGCTTTGGTAAAAGGCTTCCTGGAAAAAACAGAAAGAGAAAAGAGGAATAACCAAAATTCACTCTGGTGTCTGCGAAATTCATTTAACCTAAGACCTGCTTTGGAGGAGGAGAGAAGAATAAAGGAATCCAGTGGCCGCCACGGCTGGATGGCCAGTCGGCTCAAGTTGCCTCTGAGTGACCCCTGTATGTGTGCAAATCAGTAACTCTCCCTCTCCAGGCCAACGTTCTCCAGCAAGCATACATTCTCCTCTCCATAATTGACAAAAAGGGAAATCTAACATTATGTAATTGCCCGCTTCCCACAATTTAAAGTTAGGCATACTACAATCCTAATTAGAGGGAGAACTTAGTGCAACGTGACAAGTAACAAATTAGAAATCTAAAGGCTGAAAATTCTCATCCCAGACCTCCGGAGGCCAAGAGAAACAGCTTTGCCTGCCTCTGTGACACACCCCCAATGCACTACTGTTGACTAACGTCCAATGAAAGAACCCCCTGACATACCTCTGTGTCACTGTGGTGTCATCTCTCTAGATTTTCAAGAAAGCTTTCATGTTATCTTTGCAACTGGGGTTACCTCACTCCTCCCAGGCCAGAATAAAAGGAGAAAATGGATGTGGACCAGTCCTTACCCTCAAAAGATACACCCAATGGATTTTCTTACCCACTTGATCACAAACCCAATCACACTCGTGCTATTCTAACCCTCACTCAAATCACCTGCCTTTAAGAGATCCAAAGAAAAGGGGCTCTTTCCCACGTTTCTATGACTCACTCCACAGCTCATCAGAAACCCACCAAAAGAAAAAATGAGCTATCATCTGAGAATAAGTAACTTAATTTGTATTAAACCTTTGGAAAACAAAGTGTCATCAAAGTGTGTGGGCTTTGTTTTGCTTTTTTTTTTGCTTTATTAGCTAAGCACAGAAAAAAACTAAGAACAAAAATCCAATGAGGCCAATTTATTTCCCATACCAAACCAGTAAACGTGCAGTGGATATAAGGTTGGACTGTCAATCTCAAGTGATAGTGGAAAACCCCTATTTTAAATAGCACCGTATGTGGAACAGACACAGATTTTTGTGTGAGTGCTGAAGGAATAACATAATGCTTTACCCTTCTCGGGAACGGGAGAGTCCCTCATCTAAAGGGCAGTCACCCAAGTGGCAGGGATGTTTCTTCTCTCTTGGCTCAGATTACCCCAGTGGAAGTTGGGTGGTGCTATAGAAATCACTTATGTTTTCAACAGGAAGCTCCTACAACACTGTCCTGTTTTATGTGCAGTTATACCTCCACCTAACAGATCGTCCCTAGCCCCTACCCCTGCCCCCAGTAACCCGTACCTGTAGCCACTGTTCCAAAAATAAGGGAGGCACACCACTTCCTTTTACAAATGAAAAATGAGTTTAACAAGAGAAAAAAAAGATGGGTCAACTACAAAAAATTAAGCCTGGCTTCTCTAAAGAGCATATAAGTATATTATGCTCTGAGTTAACCAAGATTCCTTTAAAAAAAAAAAAAAACAAAAACCTACAGGCTCTACCATGTAAAGACTTTAACTCATAATGTCTTTTGCCATAACTTTGTAATCTGAGTAACTCTAAACCTGAGTTACCAAACACTACATCCGTGTGGTTCATGGCTTTTCAACCTTCATGTACATTTTGTTTCAGTAAGTTTTTCTTCTTCTCATTTTAGACATGTAATAAATACTGAACACTTAGTGGGGGGGAAAATGTAGTAAATAAATTTTAACATAATAGACTCTAAGGTAGGGGGAAAAAAAAAAAAAACAGGGAGCAAAAGAGTACAGTTAAATCTGAAAACCTGCCTTCCAATCATTGCATGATCACTGACTAGTTCTTCTACACCCTTTAAAAAAAATCACTTCAACTTTCTGGGCTTCAGTTTTCTCATCTGTAAAATGGGGAAGAAGGGCCAAATGATTTATACTCAAAATCCCTTCTAAACCCAACAATCTATGAATCTGTTCATCAGGAAGCAAGAAAATGCAATTGCAAATAAGACTATGGTTTACAAATTACTTTCATACATATATTCTCAATAATTTTTGCAGCAAGGCAGTGAAGCAAGCATTGTGCCCACTGCTGCAAAAAAAGACGCTGTTTCAGAAAGTTCAGGAAGAGGTTCGATTACTTTTTAAGATCCCATAGCTGGAAAATTTTTGAAACCCAGGCCTTCTGAGGACAAATACTGGGCCCCATTATTTAAAAAGTTAATTTAGGACTTCCCTGGTGGCTCAGTGGTTAAGAATTCGCCTGCCAATGCAGGGGACACAGGTTCGAGCCCTAGTCCAGGAAGATCCCACATGCCGCGGAGCAACTAAGACCGTGCACCACAACTACTGAGCCTGCGCTCTAGAGTCCACAAGCCACAATTACTGAGCCCACGAGCCACAACTACTTAGCCCACGTGCCACAACTACTGAAGCTCGCACGCCTAGTACCCGTGCTCCTCAACAACAGGAGCCACCCCAATGAGAAGCCCGCGCACCACAACAAAGAGTGGCCCCCCGCTTGCCGCAACTAGAGAACGCCCGCGCGCAGCAAAGACCCAATGCAGCCAAAAATAAATAAATAAATAAATAAATTTATTTAAATTTATTATAAATTTTAAAAAATTAATTTAAATAAGTTACAACTCAGAAATAATTGCCTGCTCTGCAAAACTTTTATGGGAGCTTCAGTGTATCAGAACACCAAACCAGGGAAGGTCACTACAAATGGCCCCATTGCACTGTAAGTTCCTTGAGGCAAGGAACACACTTTTACCCACCACTGGAATCACAGAACTCAACAGCATGCCTCCCAGACAGAGGCACTCAATAACTACCTTTTGACTTAATACAAATCTCAAAAGATTAGGAATATGGTGACATTATGAAGGAAAATTTTTTTTCTGAATTTGAGATATGAACTTCTGTGATCTGAGTCAAAAGGAAGAAAGAAGCATTCTATATCAGAGCGCTAGCTCTATACGTGGGGGATGAGTCTATTTGTCTTCCTTAGAGAAAGTCCAGTTTGGTCAGTGAATCAAAAGGCTCAAATCTGCCACGTCACCTGAAAATCTTCAGGCTAGGCACACTTCATATGCGCACTGAAGTGGACCAACAGAAATGACAGCAGGACAGTGAAGACCAGTAGAAGCACATAACCATGTTATCATCAATCACTACATACCTCCTCCTAAACGGGAAAGAGTCAAAGAATATGTACTCTTACACTGTTCTGCCTCTTCTCATGCTCCTGTTTCACAGCTCAAAGAGACAGAGAACAGCCATGTATTGAAAAACTCAAACTGCAAAAGTAAGATAGAACAGACACACGTCCCAACTCATAGTCAACCAAGATCCTCCAAAGTTTTTACAGAATCGCTCATCTCAAGCAAAATCATGACTTCAATAAAGTTACTAGAGGGACTTCCCTGGTGGCACAGTGATTTAAGAATCCGCCTGCCAATGCAGGGGACATGGGTTCGAGCCTTGGTCCGGGAAGATCCCACATGCCGCGGAGCAACTAAGCCCGTGCGCCACAACTACTGAGTCTGCGCTCTAGAGCCCGCGAGCCGCAACTACTGAAGCGGGCACGCCTAGAGCCCGTGCTCCACAACAAGAGAAGCCACCGCAATGAGAAGCCAGCGCACCGCAACAAAGAGTAGCCCCCGCTCACTGCAACTAGGGAAAGCCCACGCACAGCAACGGAGACCCAATGCAGCCAATAAATAAACTAATTAATTAAAAAAATTAAAAATAAAAATAAAGTTACTAGAAGGTGTATTTTAAAAGTTGTTAAAAAAAAATTAAGATGTGGCTGGCGGGTGGGGGTGGGGAGACCTACACCAAAATTACACACCTAATTCAATGCAAAAGCAAAGCAAGTAAGGAAGTCAGGAAATAATAGCGGAACGGTACAGTTAAAAGATTCTTAATATAAAATTTCAGTGAGCTGCTTTGCAATTATTATTGCAATTATTACCAGGAGTTCAAGTCAACCTTGTCACAGAATCCTATGATGAACTCACAACTAATACTGACACTTCAGCGCTAAAAAGTTCATTGCACCAGAACTGCAATTTCGAACTCGAGGAGCAGTACCAGGAACCGCAGAGAAGCTAACAGCAACACCTACTGACTGTCTTGAGCCACTTGCCAAACTTGTTCTCTCGGTCAACTAGAGAAATCTAATGATACAGTCAACTTCAGGAGTCCTTTACTTAAGCATAAAGAGATAAGAAAATAAGTTGTCAGCCACATAATACCATTCATCCAGCAAAATCTCTTATTTTGCCCCTAACCATTTACGTGCAAATCATCACCCAAATCATTTTGAATGCACTGTTAATTGCTAATGCCTGAGTATAATTTATTCCATAGGAAAAATATGTTTTAATATTAATATTCTCGTTAATAACTGGTATGTCATCTAATAGTCGGACACTTCAGTGACCATAAACTTCTTTATGAAAACCTTTTATTTGAGACTACTGCTGTTTCTACTGTTCTATATTATTTCCATCGGCTTTTTTTTTTTCATCCTGGTAAAGGTGGCTTAATTGCAGCTTTCAAAAAATGAAAAGGGGGAAAGTGAAGGTCATTAAATCAGGATTTTAGAGAAAATTAATACTGTTACTAAACTGGGTGCAGAGAAGGATTCCATAGGACTTCATCTTGTACTTTTCCAAAAGATTAAGTCAGAGAATCTTTGCCTTGGATGAATATTCCATATGAGAAAACGAGAGAAAGTTGACACAACTCCCACAGAGTACCAGTATAAAAACAATGTCTTTAAGAGTCTGAGTCAGAGTTTCAACATGAAAGGTTTGCTTTATAGAGGAAACGCCAACCCCAGTCCATCCAGACAGACCTGGAACCTGATTAAAGTCAACACCTTTACTCTAAAATTTGCATCGCGTCACTGGCTCCCAGTTTAGAAATGTAATCGTTTAGCAGGCAGTAAGAATTTCAGTAAGTGCTGCCTCTAAAATACCCGTCATGATAAATAAAATCTGTAAGGAAAATGCAGTCTAGGATCCATCAGTCCCCAAATGCTTCTCTTCAAAACAAGAATCAACAACTCAAACATCTTCCTTGAAAGTGAGCCATTTCCCTTGCCTATATGTTTTCCAAATGGTGAACCCGATGAAATTTCAACCTGTCCAACAAGATTACTTGTCCACCTAGAAATGCCGTGGAGCGATAGGGAGCTTGGCAAATACCCTTTAAGGTCAGGATAGAAGTTGGAAACAAATGGGGCGAAGAAGAAAAACTTCTTTTTTGCAGTACCTTCTCGCCTCCCCAGCCCTCTTGTGGTTTACTTGCTCCAAGAAAAGCAGGTTAGAGCAGCTCCGGCTTTCACTCCCCCCCAGACCCCGGGAGAGAAACGAACCACCCGCGGGCAACGAGCTGCTCTTCCCCCTTTCTCACGATCAAACCTCTCGGCCTGTCCCTCCGGCATAGCCTGCAAAGCGCTCACCCACGTGACTGAACTGGAAGAGTCTCCCGGTGAAGACGAGAGCAGCCTGGTGGGCGCAGCCACCCCAAGGGGTCGCGGGTCTCCTGGCCTCTCGCACAGACGCCGGGCGGAGAGTTGTGCAGATTCGGATTCCGAGGTGCGCGCGCGCGCGCGCGCCGGGCGCGGTGCAGCTCGGACTCGCCCCCGCCGGGCTGCGCTATCAGCACGCCACCAAATCGGAAATAAAACTTTGACCGGCCTCTCGGCGTGCTGCTCCGTGCCCTGGACCTGCGCCCCGGCCAGAAATGGGGTGCGGGCTGTCAACAGTCTTGCACCCCCGCTCCCCTGCCCGGACCCGGGGCGCGGGAGCCACTTACCGCTCGGCCCGGCCTCCCGGTGCCGCCGCACGTCCGGGGCGCGTCCGCCGCGCGCTCTCCCTGGGGTAAAAGAGAAACCTTACAGACGGTCGGCGCGCGCTCACTCGCCGCCTGCTCTGCGGAGAACGGCAGGCGGCGAGGCAGGGGCGGGCGCGGAGCGGAGGGGGACCCGGGGGAGGAATCAGCCCAACTCCCGAGCCTGGCTCCGAAGGAGACGCGGAATGCAGGCTGGAGAGCAGCCGGCTGGGGCCGCGCTCCCGGCGGAGTGGGGGCGGAGGTGCCCCCGTCCCCGGGCATCAACTATTGTCTGGGCGCTCGGGTCCCCACTCGCGCCGCCTCCGAGGCTCAGCGCTCCCCATCCCACCCGCCTGCCTCCAAGAGAAAAAGCTGAGGGGGCGGCCGGCGCGGGAAGCGAACGCGGGGTGGCTGAGCGGCCGGGGACCAGAGTCCGAGGTGGACGCCGGGGAAAGGGGAGGTGCGTGCCGAGTGGGGGAGGGGACAGGTAACTGCAGAGGAGGGGGGCGGGAAGGCCCGGGAGGATTGGTGGGGGGAGGAAATGAGGAGGGAGCCACGGAGGCGGGAGAGGGTGGAGTGGCTGGGAGGGCGGCCTCTGAAGCCCAGACCTGGCCCTCCGCGAGGACCCTCCTCCCGGAGACTCAGCGCCGCTCTGACTTTTCGTTCACTCGCTCAAGCACACAGTGAACTCGCTCACAAAGTTGCCGGCGGTGGCGGCGCCTCCCTCGCCCTTCCCCTCCCCGCCCCATTCCTTCCCCTCCTTCACTCCCTCCCCAACTCTCGGGTGAGATCACCGCTGTGCAGCTCAGCTCTGCGCTCTAATCTCGCGAGAGAAGAGGCAGCTCAGCCCAGACGGCGGGGGAAGTGGAAGGAATTAGAGGAAGGTGGGGGACCGCGGAACTCATAGTTGCTATGACGACGGCAAAGCCCTGGATTCTTGTCTCCTGCAGAGAGCCCAGGCAGCAAACGTGGGTGCCGTTTGCAACCTGCCCCCTCCCTTGCCCGACGCCCTAATGGTGGGGAAAGCAAGGGCTAGAAGCTAGAACCTATTTGAGAGGGCATCCGGAGAAGACCAGCGTCATGATATCTGGCTAAATTTGGCAAATGAGGCTAATTATTTAAGAGATTCTGAGATAGATTTCTGCCATAGAAGTCAGCACATATCTGAACCCCCAATTTCCTACCATATATTCAGTTTTTCGACCTTCCTGTCTAGTCTCATCCCCCACCCCTCACCCACTCCATACGTTCCCTCTCTCCTCCCCGCCCCCCCGCCCCATCACCACCGCCACCATCAGACTGAGATCCTTGAGGACCTGCCTTATCCATCTTTGTATTCTCAGCGCCTCCACAGGCTTGGTACATAGTAGGTATTTACTTAATGTCTGTGGGGGGAAATGAACGCCACAAGCTGTACGTGTCCTCAGTACTTTCACCCTACCCTGGAAAGTACTTAGGCTTAGACTATGATTTTCTGCTCCACAGTTTGGCTTTTGACTTTGCTAAACTATCCTTCGCCTTCTGTTCACACAGAGTTACCTATTTTTCAAGAGTTATAATCCCTCCTTTCTCTTTCTCCATCTTTGTCTCATAAAAACCCTATTCACCATGGGGGACCGGGTAATCATTAAGCTTCTTCAGATACCATCCTACCTACTCCAAAATGCTGTTGAGGATGAAGATGAAATTTTCTCATCCCCTGTTTCTTCTTTTGATTGTAGAAACTTTTCTTTGGGGTTTTTATATACTCACTGCCTAAATAAAATGGGTACTGTTAATAGAAGTTAAGCTTAAACTTTCGATATCAAAATGAATGAGTAAAAATAGATTCCAGGGCTTCCCAGGTGGCGCAGTGGTTGAGAATCCGCCTGCCAGTGCGGGGCACACGGGTTCGAGCCCTGGTCTGGGAGGATCCCACATGCCGCGAAGCGGCTGGGCCCGTGAGCCACAATTGCTGAGCCTGCGCGTCTGGAGCCCGTGCTCCACAACAAGAGAGGCCGCGACGGTGAGAGGCCCGCGCACCGCGATGAAGAGTGGCCCCCGCTCGCCGCAACTAGAGAAAGCCCTCACACAGAAACAAAGACCCAACACAGCCATAAATAAATGAATAAAAATTAAAAAAAAAAAAAAAATAGATTCCATGGTATGTGAATTATATCTCAATTTTTAAAAAATGCCGTCTCTATTTACATAAATACGGGGAAACCATTATTTAAATCAATCCCTTGGAACCAGAAACCCAAAAAGTACATAAGGATTCTTTTAGGTTACATGCAAGCTTAAATGTCATGTCGGTGAAGGTTTTTATGTTAGAAACCTAGTGATATAGTGATACAGTGATAAAAAACACTGGACAAAGTCAGGAAACTAGGGTTTGAGTTTTTCTGTGTTGCTAATAATCGAGTCTCCTTGAGAAGTTATTTAATCTTTCTGATTCTTCATCTCTAAAATGAGGGGTAGCCCACATGTTAGGTCATTACAGCTTTAAAATTCTGTGGCTCTTAGACCTATACAAATTTCCAGTAAATAACAGATATTTTCCTTTTACATCAAACAGAATTTTCAAAATGAGTGTTTCATTTTACAGTAGGTCAGTTTCACAAAGTTCAGCTACATGTTGACAAGTTGCTTTTAAAGTTCTCTTGTCTCAACTGTAAAAACAACAGGGACTTCCCTGGTGGCGCAGTGGTTAGGAATCCACCTGCCAATGCAGGTGACACGGGCTCGATCCCTGATCCGGGAAGATCCCACATGCCGCGGAGCAGCTAAGCCTGTGAGCCACAACTACTAGCCTGAGCTCTAGAGCCCGCGAGCCACAACTACTGAGCCCACATGCCACAACTACTGAGCCCACATGCCACAACTACTGAAGCCCACGTGCCTAGAGCCCGTGCTCTGCAACAAGAGAAGCCACCCCCATGAACAGTAGCCCCCACTCACCGCAGCTAGGGAAAGCCAGCACGCAGCAATGAAGACCCAACGCAGCCAAAAATTAATTAATTAATTTTTAAAAATTGACCATGTTACAGTAATTTCAAAGGGAATCCATTGTTCTTTATTTATTTTTACACTAACTCAAAACAGATTTCTTGTTATTTAATAAATATGGTAACTCAAAGACCCAAACTAAATACATCCACACCCCCACCAAAATAACTATAAGAAGGAAGGAGGGAGGGAAGGAAGGAAGGGAAGAAGGAAGAAACAAAGGAAGGAAGGGAGGGAGGGAGGAAGGAAGGAAGGAAGGAGGAGAAGAAGGGTGAGTCTTAAATTCACAGACTGGTATTTTTAGTATCAAATTTTTACAAAGAAACACATTGGAGCATCACCATCAATCCTGTTGATCTGTTTTCAGGAGCTATCTTTCATAAAATAGCACACTATTGTAAATCAGTTGTTCATTTGCCCTGGCTCCGCTTTTAACATAGTTTTGCCCTTAAAGGATGGCTGCCAATCTGTATCCACCAACCCAGTACAATTTCAGAACCACCTGTTTTATGACTCCCAGATAGCCATTTGATACATTTGAAATAACTGACCCAAGTGCTAGCCAAATCTATTAACTTTTTTCAGTGTTTCTTATGAGGCTCAAGAGATGAGTATTGGCCTCAAACTACAAAGATAATTTCCCTAACCTTCAGGCATAGTGGAAGAGTAAAGACTGTCCTAGGGTTCTAAAACTGCTCTTTCAAGACCCTAAGCTACTATTTACCCCTCACTGGTGGCAGAACTTTCAGCAGTATGTTTGAAGGAAATAAAAGGCAAAATCCACCAAAGCTGAGGTTTCAACTACCTGGTTCTCTGGGTCAGGCACTCTGTCTGCATCTTCCCTGACCTTCCTGGGGTTTCAAAATAGCAGACAAGGGGCAGCAGAAGAGGGAAAGTGAGACTAGAGAGTTTGTCAAGCACAGATTAGATCTCAACCACTTCCTGCCCACTCCATCTGCTGGCTGTCTACCCACTTCTGCCCAGCCCCCTCCCCAACACGCTCAAGGGACGTGTAACCTTTTCTCTGATACGAACTACCTCCCTATTAACTTCTTAGTTTGTTAAAGCACAGTTGAATTCACTTTCCTCTGGTTATTCGCTTCTACTCAACAACGCACCCTTAACATATCAAATATGGAATGAATTTTGACACAAAGGCCTACCAAGCAAGGAAAATATATGTTTTTATTAATATTATAAACATTGATTCACATTTGCATGTTTTACAGTTAAAATCTGGTCTATCCAGCCTATTATCATCAGTTCAGAACTTCCTGTTATTGGCTATACAGCTACAGGGCATTACTAACTAATATTCAGAGAAATGACTCAACCATAAAGAAGGACCAAAGTGCTCCTCAAATCAGCCAAGATTAAATTATATCCAGTGCTGTTTCACTTTTAGGATTTGATTGTTTCAGCCCTAGGTGATATAATTCTATTGATCTGAATACTAGATTTCTTAGAACACCTCATTCTCCCATTTACATTACAGTATTTATTACATGTTTAAAACATCACCTACTGGATAATCAATGAACATTCCTCAGCAAAGCTACTACACTTCCTGTCCACCCTCCCACTCTTCTAAAGGACTATTTCATACCTTCTTCTCCTCCATCAAACCTCCTTCTTATTACTCACAGATAACTGCCATGCATCTTTCATTGGTAAAACAGAGGCAACCAGAAGAGAACTTAGCACACACTCCATCCCTACGTCTCTATCTACTAACCCACCTGCAACTGTCTGCATGTACTCTTCTGTCCTCCTGGCACTTAGGATAAACTCTCAGTGCTCTTAGCCAAGATTAGCCTCTCCACCTGTGTACCCGTCCCATCCCCTCTGACTCCAGGACATTGATTCAGCAATTGTTGCCTCTCTCTCTTGCATCAGGAAAATTTCCCTCTCTATGGAATTGTTTCTGAGTGTTTACAAGCATGCTGTAATAGATGCTTGGTAAAAAAATCAAACATTTCATAGATTCCATATCTCCCTCTGCTTCAATTCACCACTGGATTCTTCAAAAGGTTTTTCCACACTTGCTATCTTCAATTCCTCCCCTTCCATTGTCTTGAATCCTCTCTGAGCAGCCATTCTCGCCCACCACTCCAGAGGAAACAGGTCTTCTCAGGGTCCCTAGTGACTGCCTCATTGCTAAATCCAGTAGGCAATTCCCATCCTCACCTCACCCAACTTCTCAGACACTGGGGAGAGGTTGATCACTCTTATCCTTGAAACAATTTCTTCACATGGCTTCTGGATTAAGAGTCTGTCTTGAGTAACCTATACCCACTACTGTATATAAAATAGATAAACAGCAAGGACAGTAAACAGTAAACAGTAAACAGTATAGCACAGGGAGCTCTACTCAATATTCTGTAATAACCCATATGGGAAAAGAATCTGAAAAAGAATATGTATATATACATACATATACATATATTCGGTTGGCCAAAAAGTTCACTGGGGTAAGATCTTACAGAAAAACCTGAACGAACTTTTTGACCAACCCACTATACGTACATATAATTGAATCACTTTGCTGTATACCTGAAGCTAACACAACATTGTAAATCAACTATACTTAAATTTAAAAAATAAATAACATGGGGGGGAGGGGTAAATTAGGAGCTTGGGATTAACATACACACACTACTATATATAAACTAGATAACCAACAAGGACCTACTGTATAGCACAGGGAACTCTACTCAGTATTCTGTAATAACCTATATGGGTAAAGAATCTGAAAAAGAATGAATACGTGTATATGTATAACTGAATCACTTTGCTGTACACCAAAAATTAACACAACATTGTAAATCAACTATGCTCCAATAAAATTTTTTTAAAATTGTCTTTTCTATATAATAAATAAATAAATAAATTTAAGTTTAAGGAAAAAAAAGAGTTTGTCTTGATTCTTTTCCTACCTTTCTGGCCTTCTCAGTATCGAATCTCTAAACATAGAAGTCCCCAGAACTCAGTCCTTAGACACCTTCTCTTTGTGGTCTCCTATTAGTCCATGGCCGTCTCACCAGTCCTATAGCTTAAATGCCATCCATATACTGACAACTCCCAAATGTACATCTCCAGTCCAGATGCCTCCCCAAACTCCAGACTTACACATCCATCTCTGACTCAACATTTCCAACTGATTGTGTAGTTGGTATCTCCAACTTCACATGTCTAAAACTGGAAAGCTCCAGATAATCCTCCCAAACCAGTGCCCTCCTGCAGTTTTCCCTACCTCAGCTAAGGGTACCCCTCCAGAGATTCAGAGGTTTTTGTTCAGAGCAAAAGTCTTAGAGGTGTCCTTGATTCTTCTGTGTCTCTCAGATCACACATCAGACCAGCAATGAATTCTGTTGGTTCTTCCTTCAGAGTATGTGCAGAATGCAGTCATTTTCTACCCACCACGACTCTCCCTCTCTGATTCAAGCCATTTCTCACTTGGATTATCACAAGAGTTTCCCTATCTGTTCTCCTGATTCCAGCCCTTTCCCTCAATATTTTATTCTACACACAGAACCAGAGTGTGGAGCATAAGCAACTCAGATCAGGTCACTTCTCTGCTCAAAAGCCTTCCAGGCCTTCTCATCACACTCAGAGAAAAAGCCAAAGTCCCCATTCTGGCCTGGAAAGCTGTTCATTCTCTGACTCCCGTCTGGAGCTCTGGCCTCATCTCCTTCCTCCCACCCTCCCTCTCTCCTTCCCAGCCATACCCGCATCTCTCTGTTCTTTGAATTCACAAGGTACTCTCCTGCCTCCAGGCCTTGCTTTTGCTGTTCCCTCTGCCTGGAAAACTGTTTCCCCAAGGGTCTGCATGACTCACTCTCTGAGTTCCTTTCGGTGTCTGTTCCAAGGCAGCCGTGTTGGTCATCTGTTGTCTTGCTCTTGGCTGCTGTCCTTCCTCCTGTGATATCTTACTGGCAGTGGACCCCCCATGGGTTGTGTTTCCCAGGCTTCCTTGTCGTGCCTCTAGCTGATTGGGTTCAGCCACTGAGAAGCAGGAGAGGAATGTGGCCAGATAAAGGGGCAGACCTTTCTCCTCCTCTCTGTCTGCCTCAGGCAGCGTCTTAGCGGCAGATACATCTCCTCTTTGGCCCCAGGTTGTACTGGGTAAGAACCTTCCCCAGGCTCTGGTAATATCTTTAGCCTAAGGGTGGTAGCAACTTCCTAGTGTTAAGAATCTCTGGGTTGTCTCATCATCCTGGTTAGCTTCTCAGCCCTTCCATCACCTATGTAAGAGTTCCCTGTGTTAAATTCCCTCGTTTTGAATTACCAACACTGGTTTATATTCTCCTAACTGGACCTTGATTGTTACAGTCACCCTTTATGAAATAGCATCCACCCACATCTCATACTCCCCAGGTGCCTCACCCAACTTTATTCTTTTCTGGAGTCCTTATCACCCCCAGACACAGTGTTTACTTGTTTGCCGGTTTACTGTCCGTCTCTCATCTAGAATGTCTGCTTTATTACCGCTGTATTTCCAGAACCTAGAACAGTGCCTGCCACATAGTAGACACTCAATGCATGCTTGCCGAATGAGCAAATAGTGCTGTTTTAAAGACAAAGTAAAAGGGCTAGCAGAGTGTGGTAGGCAAACTAGCTCTCCATGTCTGAATGCCTGGAACCTGTGACTGTGTTACCTTACATGGCAAAAGTTACTTTACAGATGTGATTAAATTCAAGATCTTGCAATGGGGAGATTATCCTGAAATTATCCAAGTGGGCCTAATGCAATCATAAAAGGGAGGTAGAAGTGTCAGAGCTAGAGAAGGAGGACTGACCATGGAAGCAGAGTCAGAGAGAGAGTTGAAATGCTTCACACTGGAGGAAGGGGCCATGAGCCAAGGAGTGTAGGCAGCCTCCAGAAGCAAGAAAGGGCAAGGGAAATGGATTCTCCCCTAGAGCCTGCAGAAGGATTACAGCCCTGCTGACTTTACTTACTTACTTATTTATTTATTTATTTATTTATTTATTTATTTATTTATGGCTGCATTGGGTCTTCGCTGCTGTGTGCAGGCCCTCTCTAGTTGTGGCAAGCGGGGGCTACTCTTTGTTGTGGTGCACAGGCTTCTCACTGCAGTGGCTTCTCTTGTTGCGGAGCACGGGCTCTAGGCACGCGGGCTTCAGTAGCTGTGGCTCGAAGGCTCTAGAGTGCAGGTTCAGTAGTTGTGGCGCACGAGCTTAATTGCTCTGCAGCACGTGGGATCTTCCTGGACTAGGGCTCGAACCCATGTCTCCTGCATTGGCAGACGGATTCTTAACCACTGTGCCACCAGGGAAGCCCCCCTGCTGACTTCTTGATTTTAGCCCAGTGAAACCCACTTTGGACTTCTGACCTCTATAACAGCAAGACAATAGATTTGTGCTGTTTTAAGCCACTAAATTTGTGGTAATTTGGTATAGCAGTCATAGGAAACCAATACACAGAGTTTTCTCAGTATATAAACTCTTAGGCATGATATGTGTCTTGTTTCCTCTTAAATCTCCACTTTCTAGCATAGTTCCTAACACAAGCAAGGCACTCAATAAATGTTTGTGGAATAAATGAACAAAGTTTAATAGCAAAGGAGAATTAGGGCTCCATCCTGATGGAGTGGCCAAATCGCTAACTGGCTTTACCTGATCTTAGAAAGGGTAGAAAACATCTTGTTACTAGGAAGCCTCTTTGAGCTTCTGAAGCCATGAAGATATGGGGGCCTGGGGCAGGGAGACAATCCAGGGTCTAGGCACCAATGCCAGCTAGAGAGAATGAAGACCAGTCACAAGGGGCTTCGTGTGATACATTCGGGAGCTTGGGCTTTATTTTGTAGGCAATAAGGAGCCACTGAAGGATTTTCAGAAGGCAGAGACATATTCAAATTTGCACCTAAGAGGTTATAGAACACTTAAAGCAAGATATTTAGAAATCCATGGGTCAGAGAAGAGGTCAGAACTAGAGTTATAAATGTGAGAGGCAGTAGCTTATAGCTGCTGATACGTCACATTAAATAACGTTTTAATTTAAAGCACCATCACAAATTTTCTTGTCCTTCTCATAGGTATCTTCTTTTGAAACATACTCCATGGAGCTGTTCAAGCTATTCCTGGCTTTCTGATGATTTTCTTATTAACATGGGCTCCATAAAAATTCCAGGAGGACTGAAAGTCCTGGTTCACCCGTCCTTTGGATCCTTTTCTATGTAGGCATCAGCACATGCTACTCCAGCAGTCATTTTTAAAAGAAATCATTTTTGGATCATTTCAAATATTTTTATTCATCCCTTCAATAGTATTTCCTTTCAGGGAGCTCCTCTTTTAAACAACTTGAATATTCTCTTAGGAGGTGGAAATTTCCTTCCACTCACTCTTGTCTCTTTATTCCTTTCATCAGATTTTATGGTCGAGGATGTGTCAGGGAAAGAAGGTGGGGGGAAAAAAAAGGTCTCTCTCCACTCCCTTGTCTTTTTAAAATCCCTAGAAATGAAAAGAGACTTGCTCGTGACTTGGAAGTTGTGGGCTGAGGCCTCCTAGAACCATCTGGCTTGTTCCCTTGCCAGCCAGAGCTGAGGCGACATTCACAAGGACCCAGGAGCTGCAGGGGCACTTGAGTTTGCAGCTGCCTCAAGGCATCCAAGGAGAGCGCAGCAAGATTCTGCAAGAGAAATCACACCTGGCGTGTTCCTGAGGGCAGGGAACATATGTAACGAGGGTGTCCTTTGCAGGGCATACCAAGGAGCACAGCTAGATCGTTAAAGCCATCTTAGCCTTTATTGAAGAGCAAAGAGGTAACAATGAATAATGCTGATGGTTCAAGTATATTCAGGACCTTAAAACAGCTCGTTTTTTAGAGATGAACGTTTTAAGTTTCTTTCCGTATCACTGATTCTTTTTACTTGGGGGGAGTAGTGATGAGTACATTTACTCAGGTATGAGAAATGGCTGAGGACAATACATGTAATTTTTAAATTTATTCTGTAGATACACAGAGAAATGATCACCCTGTGAAGTGGAGGAAGATCTACTAGACCTTGGATTCTGGTGTGGATTTCTGGACTCAAACTCAACTCTAATATTATTTAATTTTCCTGGACTTCTGTTTCTTTAAATGCAAAAGGAGAAGGCCAAGGGCCCATCCCGTTAGACTAAACACTTATGTGTTGAGGCATTACCCTCTTTCAGAGGTCTCTATGCTCCTGGTCAAGAAGCTTTTGTTCCTGAAAAAGAAAAAGTTTCCTGAACCTCCCTCCATTCCCACTGGTTTTGCCCTTTTAAACATGGTCTCTACCTTCCCCTCACCTCTCCTGCCCCTTCCCCTCACCCCCATTGCACAAGCCCATCTCAGATATCAAGAGCAGCCCTAACTCATGCTGGTAGGGTGGACTCTTCTCAAAGGCACCTCCTGCTGGGCTCTCTTGGTGGCTGTGGTTGGCACTGCTAGAGTGGATCTTCATCGGTGCCTGTGGTGCGGCTCGCCCATGTGAGCTGCTCTGGCTGGCAGTGGAGCTCTCAGGACTGCTGCCCCCAGCTGCTTCCACCTCTCAGGACAATCAGCTCCGGCTCCTAGGGATGCTGAACAGTTTTGAGTTCCTTGCTCCATACTTCCTCTAGAGGGCAGCACAAATCGCAGTCCCTGCCAAGTAGCTGGGGACAACTCAAAGGTGCAGGATTGACTTGTGCAATTCATTCACAGCCCCCTAGTCCAGGCTGATACTATGGGAGCAAGAATGAAAGTATCACACCCACTGGTCCTCACCTGAAGGCAGTTCAGCGTGGTGGAGACAGAAGGACCTGGCCTCAATCCCACCTCCACCTCCGCCCTTAGTAGTCAAGTGGCTTTGGGATAAGTTACTTGACCTCTTTAAGCCTTGATTTTCTCACCTTTAAAACAGGAATAGTAATAATGATGGATTTTTTAAAAAACCACATAATTGTTTGGGGGATTAAATGAGATAATACACATTTTGTTAGACCCTGTGGATTGGCTACCTAAAAGCCATCCATAAACCCCTTTTCCCTTGCCCTCCTTTTCTTTCCAGATTTCCTCGTAGCCTCCAGAACTAGCTGGAATGAAACAGGGACTTTATTCCGAAAACCCTGATTCCAAGATACCCAGGGGTAGGCCCTTGACCCTTGAACAACACAGGTTTGAACTGCAGGGATCCACTTGGATTTTTTTCAGTAGTAAATACTACAGTACTACACAATCCGTGTTTGGCTGAATCTGAGGATAAGGAGCAACTACAGATACCGAGGGGTGACTATTATTACTATTATTACTAAATTATTCTCGAATTTTCAACTACTCTGCACCCTTAACCTTCGCTTTGTTCAGGAGTCAACTCTACAGTACCATCCGAGTTCTCTCCATCACTCACGTGCTTCTCCCTCTGCATCTGCCTCTATAGCATCCTTCTCTCTTTCTGCAGGTTGGTTCCTCGACTTTTTTGTCCACATGGGGAAAATACCTTCTGGGTTCATTCAGAATTCAAATATCTCCCAAGTTTACAAAACTCCCGAAGAGAAAAGTTTACAAAACACCTGGCTAACTCAGCCTTGGATCAGGTGCCTGCCTCTAGCCCAATCAGCTGTGACCAGGAGCCCAGGGCCATGTTGCACAAAAGGGCATAAAGGAACCATGGCATAGCTGTGGAAGCGGCAGTTCCCATAGACGAGGTCCTGCAGGCAACAATAAACGTGCAGGATGGAAGAGTTATGTAAGAAGTATAAGTCTAGGTATCAGCCCTCAAGGAAATTATTAGGTACTTGGGAGAAAACAGAAACATTAAGTCTTCAGTTTAAATTGATTTTGATGCTGAGGAGGATAATGTAGGGGAAAAAAACCCCAAAACAATCAATAGTGGTGGAAGAAGTCTTGTGCTTCTTGAGGTCCAATCACTGAAACCCAATACAATGGTGTGGGTGGCCTGTAGGCCCACCCTTCCTTCTGTCTTGGAAGATGAGAAGTAAAAACACTTACTCAAAATAAAAGATGACTGGAAGACAGGTCTTGCCAGAAAGGGGAACCATTTGAGGTGGGATCTTTCTGCCCTGGGCAGGAAGTAATGGAATTAGGTCATGAAGGGGGATTTGCCATCCATATCAAATAGGTTACAAAATAGGATAAGACAGGATTAAGTAGCATAATTAGAGTTTATGGAAAAGAGATCAAGAAGTTGAGGATGGCTCCATGAAGCCAGTGGATCTTGGCCCATGTGGTGAAGAAGTAGAGGGGGTGGGGCGTTCCTGGAGGGAGAACAGCAAACAAAGGAACCGAGGCTGGAGCACACGTGGAGTACTTGGGAATAGTTACATGCAAGGGAATGCAGAGCAGCAGACCTGAAACTGTGGGATGCACAGGGAAAGCACCCAGCGTGCCTGTTAAATGTAGATTCCCAGGCCCCTGGGTCAGAGGTTCTGATTTAGTTGGTCTGGGTGGCTCCCAGGATTCAACATGCTTAGCACCCTAAGAGGCTACAGAGCACACTCTGAGATGCACTGCTGTCTCCACTGGCATTGCCTGCAAGGCAAAAGATATGGCTTCTCCTGTTGAGGATGTACTTAAGAATCTTCACTCAGTGACAGCAGCTGACTACCAGCCCAGGAGAGCTGCTCTCAGCCAGTGCCACTGTGGCCACTTCCTGGGGCTCCTTTGTGTCCCCAAACGTCAGAAGGGCAGCTGGCTTGGCCTTCATCTCATTGTAGGGGGATTACACCCAGACCAAGATGCAGCAGAAAGAGTCTAGCTGTTGAATTCTTCTTAGACAATGTTGCTGTTTGTATGTCTCGCTGGTTCATTTACTGCCTTTCATTATCTAACCACAGTTTTGGTTTTTTATTGGGGGGGGGGGTGCCATGCTGTGTGGCGTGCAGGATCTTAGTTCCCCGACCAGGAATCGAACCTGTGCCCCCTGCAGTGGAGGCACGGAATCTTAACCGCTGGACCGCCAGGGAAGTCCCCACAGTTAATTTTTTATATAAATTTAATAATCAGATTTTATATAATAGTAAGAGTGATTTATCTTAATTTTTTTTTAAAGAGGTTGTTTGTTTGAAGAGTTTCTATTCCAAACTTCTCAAGAGTTGGTCGGTATATATCTTAATCTTACATTCTTTCTTTTTCTTTCTAAGCCACTTCTTAATCTCCTCTCCTGCAATTCAACCCACATAATTTCCATTAAGGTATCATTTTACAAGAAAACAGAGTTAAGAAGAAGTCAAGGACTTCCCTGGTGGCGCAGTGGTTAAGAATCCGCCTGCCAATGCAAGGGACACGGGTTCGAGCCCTGGTCCGGGAAGATCCCACATGCTGCGGAGCAACTAAGCCAGTGCACCACAACTACTGAGCCTGCGCTCTAGAGCCTGTGAGCCACAACTACTGAAGCCCACGCACCTAGAGCCCATGCTCTGCAACAAGAGAAGCCACAGCAATAAGAAGCCCGTGCACCGCAATGAAGAGTAGCCCCTGCTCGCCGCAACTAGGGAAAGCACGCAGCAATGAACACCCAACGCAGCCAAAAATAAACAAATAAATAAAAATTTAAAAACATTTAATTAAAAAAAAAAAAGTCAAATCATTTGCAAGGTGTTGGGACTGAAATGGAAGTTTCTTAATACCCTGCCCGAGGGTTTTCTTATTAAGCCATTATCTTGTCATTATTTTATTCTTGAGTTATTCCCTTCAGTTGCTTCCAGAAAAATTTTAAATGTTAAGATGCTTTCCAGTCGCTTGAACCAGAAATTCCAAGTACACACAGAATGATTAGATCCTCTTGTTCTCTGCTCGAATTTCTCTCATTCTTCATCCCACCCCCAGTCGATATCTGCAACCATATTTCTCTGGACCTACCATTAGGATGAGAAAGGAAGGGCATCTGCCTTGTGTCATTATGTTCATTTAGTCCAGTGGTTCTCACTCCATCATCACCATGAATAGTCTGGGTCTTCTGTCTAATTTCTATCTTATCCCATTCTATTAGAAATGTTATTTCTGTTCAGTGGTTAACTCTTCCAATACTCACAAGAAAAAACTAGGATGACTCAGTCCTCTTGGGTTCCAAGTGCCAGATATAATCCTATTTGAAATCTCTGTGTCCTGAGGTTGGTCTGGTTCTCTGGTCTACACTGCCCAGCAGCACACAAGATGAGAAACAACATTTATTGGGCCATAACTAGCTGGAGTGAATCAGCCCTACTCTTCTCACATGTGTACTACCCTGCTCTAGCCAGGTGAATGATAGTTATAAGGATACAAGTTGATTTCTAGGGTGCTGAATAATATATGTGGAGCCTCCCCAAGGATTCTGTTCTGCTTATTATTGTATAACAAATTATCCTAAAACTTAAACGCTTAAAACGACCATTTTTTAAATATGCCACAATTTTGTGGGTTAGAGAATTCTGGGAGAGCCCAGCCAGGCAATTCTCTGTTGTAAGTGGTACCCAGCTGGTAGTCTGGAGTCTTCACTCACAGGTCTGCATCTCGGTGGGGAGAGGGGGGAAGGCTGAACTTCGCTGGGACTGCCAACTGGCTTCTTCACCAAAGCTGTCTCAGGGTGGTTGGACTTAACCTGGCAGGGCTTTCAGAGTGTTCTGAGGGAGAGGAAATGGAAACCACCAGTCCCTTAAGGTCTGGGCCTGGAATTGGCATGACATCACTTCTGCCATATTCTATTGGTCAAGAAATTACGTCATCTGCCTATTCAGTAAGAGAGAGGAATAGTAAGTGACATCTTTAATCCATCTCAGAGGTTATGCACCAAACATTTGTAGAGCATGTAGTTAAGGCCCAGCCCAGTGTAAGACTCTGTGTGTGTGGAGGAAAGTTAACACACTCCCTGCCATTGATAAGCCCACAGCCTAGAGGGGAAGCTGCTGTGTTGTATAGTTCCTCCCCACAGCCTTTCAGGAACTCTCCAAGAGAGTGAAACCAGGAATCCGTTTTGGAAGGAGATAATTTAAAAAGAAAAAGAGAGAAAGATCCACTGTCTAATAATCTCCAGTTGCTCGTAATTCAAATGTCTGTTTATCCAACAACTCCTGGCATACAAATAAATCGTGATGTGGAGCCGAAGCTTGAAGTGTTAGAGGGGAAAATAAATGGCAGAGACAACTTCTCTGAGGAACAGATCTTGTGCAAGCTAAGAAGAAATTGGAGTCCAAGCTCAGTGATAGTGGGATAAATTCCAGACAACTTCCGTTCTCAGCTGTAAGGCAGGCAGTTAGGCCAGTTATCACCCTGCGCAAACCTGCCAATCACAAATCAGGGAAGGCTTCCCCTTGTAACAGCGTGTTAGGATCATAAAGGAAAGGCAGAGCAATCATGCCTCATCTTCTAGGGGGAAGAGGGAAGATAATGTTTCTAGTTCAGCAGCTTTGCAGCTAGGAGGGTGCCTCGCCCTGAAGCACACCTGTTAGGCATGAAGCCACTTAACTTAATAGACTGATATGTCACAGTTTGTTAAGGCTTGAGATTTCTAGCAAGAGCGGGAAAAGATGGTCACACTGTAACAGGACGTTGTGTTCATGAAGCAAAAATATGGTTAAGATTCTGACCATGGAGAAACTGGTTTACATTCTGCTTTTAAGGGATGTTTCTAGGGGACACAACCATCAAGTGACTAACCCACAGACCTTGATGCCGGGTTCTTTGGGGCCTCTGGGCTTTGCCCATGTTGCTCTTACCTGATACGTCTGGCTGGTATGGAAAAGAGAAAGGAAAACATGAGAAGGTGATTGGGACCAGAGGAGTGGCCTTAGCAGCCCAGTATTTGGAAGGCACATGTTCCCAACCGTGATGTAGATGATAAACGCTGTTGTTTAGAAACGAGAGAAATCAATGAGGACTCTTATGGAGGGAAAAGGCCTCTTACAGGGTTTATAAGCTTTAGCTAAATAGAGATGTCCAAGAAAAGGATTCCAGGCTGGCAAAACAGCACATGGAAAAAATGGGTGTGGTTCCAGCCAGTGGCACCTACTCAAGGGCAGGCATTGGCTGCTAATGAGCAAAGCATGGGACCAGGACACACTCGGGAGGCCTCGAGGAGACTAGCCCATTCTGGCTTCTATGGGTGTTTGAAGGAAGTTGGGAGATAAGGCCAGCAAGATAGGCGTGGCCAAGATAGGAAGCACTTGAGTCCTCTGCCGAAGTCTTTGCAGCCAGTATTCCTTATTCTAGAAATAGAAATTTCTTTGTTGGGTTCAAAGAACTCAGATTCCTTTCCAAAGGTATAATCCATACTTCACAGAAAAAAGAAAAGCACCTGTATGCTTCATATACCTTTGTTGTCATCACTGTTAAACATCATTTACACACGGGATCAAATGCCTACTGGTTAGGTACCCATCCCTGTGCTCTCTTTGACTTCCTGTTCTTATATGTTTCTTGGTTTAGACATGATCTGAACTGTGTGTTGAACAATGACTTAAAAAATATCACTGAAAGTGCTTAGATGAGCAGTTATGAAACAAGGAATAAACTATTTCACACGCTGTGTTTTTCTAAATCACATTATTAAAATATTCAGTTTATTCCAGGAGAAGGAAAAATAAATGACATACATAAAGTAGTCTCCTGAAAATGGAAGTTACTGGTAATCCCCTGTCCTCTCTCCATTCCCACCACATCCATTCTACCCATCACCTGAAATCCTACTTCCTCCACCACGTTCCCCCTAACCTTTCCAGCCTCAGCTAATTATTTCCCTCCCTGATCTCCTCTTCACATACATCATTTTTGAATTCTCTCAGTTATTTTTTTAACGCCTTTATTAGAGTATAATTGCTTTACAATGGTGTGTTAGTTTCTGCTTTATAACAAAGTGAATCAGCTATACATATACATATATCCCCATCTCTCAGTTTTAGAAACTAAAATAATAAGCATTTTGAGAACAAGAATTCGATCAAGTTTTTATATTGCTCAAAGTCTAGCTAATAATAATAATAAAAGCCAACATTTATCGGGCACTTAACTGTGCCAAAAGCTTCACTTCCACCATTTAATACTCATAATTATCCTTTGATGGTGGTGCTATCATTATCCCCATTATACAGGTGAGGAAACAGATGTACTCGAGGTTATATGGCCAGCAAATGATGAATTTAGGGTTTAAATCCAGGTATTCTGACTCCAGAGTCCATGTACTTAATTACTTCTCAAAATAATACCAATAACATTTATTGAATATTTACTGTGTTCCAGGCATTGAGTTAAGTGTATTACAGGGACTATTTCATTTATTTTTCACACATATCCATGAGCTTGATTCCATTATTGTCTCCATTTTAAGGATGACGATATTGAGGTTTTGAGGTATGAGGTAGTGCGGGTTTGTTTTTGTGAGAGCATTTAAGTTCTCAGCAAATTTCAATTATATAATACAGCGTTATCAACTACAGTCACCATGTTTTACATTAGAGAGATAGTGAGCTTTAACAGCTTTGTCAAGATCATGTGGCTAATAGGAGCGGGAACCCAGATTGGGACTAGCTATGACTGAGTCTAGAGACCACAAGATTGCTGCCTAGTATAGTAAAGGTGAAGTACATAGAATTCTCTACCTAATGCAACAACGCCTTCCATTTATCAACATCCTTGTTGCTAGAATTCTCTTATTTCAACCTTTCTTTTCATGGCATGTTTTCCAACGTCTTGACTATCCTAGGCTAACCTTAGATAATGTCCATCTTAAGAAACGGTCTTCTTTGGGCTTCCCTGGTGGCGCAGTGGTTGAGAATCTGCCTGCCGATGCAGGGGACACGGGTTCGAGCCGTGGTCTGGGAAGATCCCACATGCCGCGGAGCAACTATGCCCGTGAGCCACAACTACTGAGCCTGCGCGTCTGGAGCCTGTGCTCCGCAACAAGAGAGGCCGTGATAGTGAGAGGCCCGCGCACCGCGATGAAGAGTGGCCCCCACTTGCCACAACTAGAGAAAGCCCTCGCACAGAAACGAAGACCCAGCGCAGCCAAAAATAAATAATAAATAAATAATTTAAAAATAAATTAAAAAAAAAAAAAAAAAAGAAACGGCCTTCGGAACTAGAGCAGATATTTCAGATGGGATCTGATCAGACCATGTCACAAGTTTGGTTTCCCAAACAAAAGTATGAGGCTCTTAAACCAGAATCACTGCCTTTTCCCTTTCCATGGCCCTGAACCCTAAGCACAGCGTGCCATGTCCGTTTCCATCTTCTGCCACATTCACACTCAGCTCCAGTCTCTGAACGTGATAGTGGTTAGGATTTCCATCTTCATAGTGAGTGGGGTATCAGTTAGGAACGCTCTCCACTGTGAATAATAGAATATCTATCAATAGTTTGAACAAAGAGGTTTATAATTCTTACATCACAGCAGTCTGGACAAAAATGGCTGCTGGCATTAGTTTATTGGCTCAGTGATGGCAGGGCTGACCTCCCTATGATTCTCTTTACCTTTTCTTCCTTGTTAACAAGTTGCAGGCAAGTCAGGAAGAAGGGCTGTGCCAATTCTGTTCCTTTAAAAAGAAAAACAAAAGTTTTTCCAACAGCATCTTAAACAAATTCCCCCTCTGTCTCATTGGCTACAACTGGGTCACATGGCACTTACTGCTGCAAGGGAGTCTAGGAAGCCAGGGAACATGACTGCTATAACTAGCTTCTTAGACCTTTCATAATCCATTGCCTTGGGCTGGGTACATTGCTGCCCAGAACAAAGAAGAAGGAAGAAAAAGGTCCTGGATACCAGAGAGGCATGTAACCGTGTCTGCCATGGTAGAGCATGAAAGTCATCTATGGCCCTATAATCCAATGTCTAATTTGCTTGGGGATGAAATTAGTCTTTGGGCAGCAATATATACATCCAGCTACAGCCCTCTTCCCTACTTTGCTAGTATCCATTTCAGTTTCCTGCTAGAACTGAAGTCCAGCTATGAATAGAAGCCATGAACTCAGCTAATTCCTGCTAATCTCTCTGAACCTTGTACCAGTTATAACTTCTGGCGATCTGAACAGATGTCCTGGTCTTGGACTCAGACTTGACCTCTAAGAACTAGTGCTGTTTGTTACTGATGAAGGTCTGCATCACGCACGATTCTACCTTTCCGAATCAGACTTGTTGATTTTGGACTTGGACCTGGATTGGGTTTTGGTCTTGGCTGACTTTAGCTCAAATCCTCTTCCTAGCTGGGAACTCCCAGCATGCCTTGAAGCTCAAGCCACACCACTTATGACACATAATAGATTGCTAAATAAATTCATGTTGAATTGCTCTGAACATTTAAATTCTCAGGATGTCAACGGCTGTTACTAACAGCAATAGCCATCTTTCAGAAATGCTATTAAGGAAATAACCTCATTCAATGAAGATTTGTAGCAAGTTACCTTCATATTTATTAGGCAATATGGTCAAAGATAAATGAAGTTCCATTTTTAAAAAGGAAACTTTTGGATGTTTCATACGCTGAATAATGCCACAACAACAGGCAATGATAAAACAGGACAAATCTTAATATGGGTTGATCTTGTGCGGTATGGCCAATCTACACTGAATATTGATGACTAAGCTTTCAGATTTACCTTAAAGAAGTAAAAAGAGAAAGTCAGAAGTCTTAAAGAATAACAGGGTAGCAAATAGGGTGACATCACGTATGAATCCTGACGCTTATATTCCAGGCATGTCTCCTCTGAAGAGTGGAAGTACTTTGTTTTACCCAGATAATGAGAATTATTTAAACTACCATATTTCTCTATTGCTCAGAGCCAAGAATAAGCTTAACCACAATAACCAATTATCCTAGAGTCCTAGTACATGTGCAGCCCTTAAATTCTGCAAAGATTTTGATTTTCTATCTTTTTCTCTAATTGGTTTATCATATATATGTCTTATTGAAAGCCATTTCAAAGTCTTTTTTCAAAAGATAGGGTTTTTTAAGGTGGGATGGTGGCAATCCAAAGGTATCGAAGCTAATCAGGTCACAGTATACAAATTTGTTGTGATCTATTTCCCATGAAATGCAGCATATTAGGATAATTAGATATAGATAAATAAGTAGATAGCATGTGACTTTCATACTATGTCAGTTGGACATTTAACATGGTCTGAAAGGATTTTTTTAAAAATAAATTTTATTTATTTTTGGCTGCTTTGGGTCTTTGTTCCTGCACGCGGGCTTTCTCTAGTTGCGGTGAACGGGGGCTACTCTTTGTTGCGGTGCACGGGCTTATCATTGCGGTGGCTTCTCTTGTTGTGGACCACGGGCTCTAGGTGCACGGGCTCAGTAGTTGTGGCTCACGGCCCCTAGAGCACAGGCTCAGTAGTTGTGGTGCATGGGCTTAGTTGCTCAGCAGCATGTGGAATCTTCCCGGACCAGGGCTCAAACCAGTGTCCTCTGCATTGGCAGGCGGATTCTTAACCACTGAGCCATGAGGGAAGTTCCGTCTGAAAGGATTTCAATGGTAATTACATCAAGGTTGAGCTCTCTGGCAGGAGGTTGTGCTACAGACATTGTGCCTGTGTTGCTAACTGGGGGAAATTTCATACGCTGTGGTTCCTGAGCATGTGTATGTCAGGGAGGAGAGTTGATTATGAAAGTTCACCAAGTACTTTCTTGGTGTCCTGAGGGTCTCCTGACCTCTTAAGGTAGAGGCACAATTTTCCTTCAGGGAAATTCAAGTAATTGAAATAATGCTTGGACTTCCCTGGTGGTCCAGTGGTTAACACTCCACACTTTCAACACAAGGGGTGCAGTTTCGATCCCTGGTAGGGGAACTAAGATCCCACATGCCACATGGCATGGCTAAATAAAAAAAATAAATAAAAGAAGAGAAAAAGAAAAAAAATAAAGAAAGAATGCTTAATTGAGACCTCAGAGTACCATCCCTGACCAGCCATGCCAACTCGGATTGATTTGTAGTGACTGTGGACACTGTATTGAAAAGGGTTCTACGATTTCATCCAAACTCAGTGGGAAAGATGCTCAGTTTGGGACTTCCCTGGTGGTGCAGTGGATAAGACTCCGCTCTCCCAATACAGGGGGTCCAGGTTTGATACCTGGTCAGGGAACTAGGTTCCACATGCATGCCACAACTAAGTTTGCCTACCACAACTAAGGAGCCCTGGAGCCGCAACTAAGGAGTCCTGGAGCCACAACTAAGGAGCCCGCCTGCCACAAATAAGACTCGGCACAACCAAATAAATAAAAATCAATCAATCAATTAATTAACATTAAAAAAAAGAATCTTGTAAAAAAAAAGAAATGCTTAGTTTCATTAACAGTATCTGTCAGGGATAGGGAGGAGGTAGAGTGCAGTGGGAAGCATGGATCTATATGCCAACCATGCTATATAGATCAGTGTCACCTGAGGGCTTGTTAAACCACAGACGGCTGTGTTTTAATAAGTCCGGGATGGGGCCCCAAAATGTGCATTTCTAACAAGTTCCCAGTTGAGGCTGATGGCGCTGATCTAGGGACCACTCTTTGAGAACGGCTCCTATAGGTTATAACATAAATCATTTTACCCAGGACATCTAAAAAACTACAATTGTTTCCAATTGTCTTAATCATAGAAGAGTCTTGATATACCACTTGAAGATTTTCTAATTTTAATTAACATACATCTCCATAAAGTCACTTGGAAGGGTTAATAGCCCTTTGTGCCCTGCAGAAATTAATGTGCTGGATGAGTTGCTTAATACTGATCATTTGAACTTTAAGGAGATATTAGCTGAAGATAGTGCTGTTTGGAGTGTCGTCTAACTAACATAGAATTGTTCTCTCAGTGTTAATTCGAAGTCAGGAGAATCTGCATATTGAGCCCTCTCTTGGTTCATGGATCATGTAATCAGAACAGAACACGACACCTGTCTTATTTGCTGAGTTTGAGGAAATGGCATTCTGCTCATCTAACAGTTATTAACAGGACTTAATAACTTAGTATGTGCCAGGCAGATCGGGTTTTAGATATATTATCATATTTAATATACTGTCACACTTAATCCTCATGTGAACCATTTTTCAGATGAGAAAACAGAGGCTAAATAACTTTCCCAAGGTCACAGAAAGAGTAAGGGGCACAACTAGGACTCAAATCCAGGCAGTCAACCTTCAAGGCTTATACTCTTAACTCCTACAGTTGACTGCAACTGCAGGCGGAATTGAATTAAAGAAGGGTTGGCTGAAGGGGCGAGGACAAGGACAAAACCTGGTTTCATAACATTTGAGTCAGACAATGTGTATTCAAAGATTCTTTCTCTCCACTGTGGTTCTAGAAATGCTATTTTAATGCAACCTTGAGTCGCCTGGGTCTCCATCGCTCTTGTCTGGCAAGGCCACCACGATGACATGTATGGGATGTGTAGCCCAAAAGCTCCACATGCGTCATGCCATTGTCACTCATATCTCCTTTTAAACATTCCAGGGGAATTGGTTATTTGAAGGAATCTACTGGCAAGTGCTCTCCTTGAAAATGAAAAATCTTCTTGTAATGAAAATAATCACTCCATATTCCAGTTTATAAGTCTGATTTTTTTTTCTTGGCAGGTAGGAGGTGTTTGGTTTGAGTGTGAAGAATTTAGCCCAGAGGACAAATCAGGAGCCAAAGCCATAGCCCATTTGCTTTTTAAATCCTTCTTCTTAAAACAAAGGTAGCAGGAGTGGGCATGGTTGCCCTGGACATGAATTTCTCTGCCTGGGGAGTTGCTGCCCTCATGCCAGGGGGCAGCTGCCTTACCCAGCAAGAATCCCCACAGTGGACTCCACGGCAGCCTAGCGAGCACACTGGACCAGACCACCAGCATCTGGAAGGCCAGCCTCATTCAATTTTTGGTAAAGATCAAGGAAATGAGAGAAAAACGTGAAGCAGTAGTTCTCATACTGAAAGCCAAAGAGATCGTTTGTAACTCTTCCACACTTTCATCCAAGGGTGAACTATCGAAAAGTTCAATGGCAGTTTCTCACAGGGACCTCTCATCTTGGGAATCTTAATGGGATCCTTCTCACGGATGTGAGTTTGCCTGGATTTGTCTCTATGTACTTAACTGATTTACAAAGCCATTTTGAACTGTGAAAATTCTGGGGCCATGAATAAGAAAGGGGAGGGAAGACATGACACCCAGACTAAAACCTGTGCTCCCAGAACAACTGCTCTCCTGCACCAGCTTCTTTATGACTCTTCACTTATTGTTATTTAAATTATGTTACAAAGCTGAAAGATCCCCCCTAATACCTGAGCTATATATAGAACAATGCTTCTCAAACTTTTCAACTGAAGTACCTCTAACAGCAGAAGGGTTGAACCCACGCTCTGCCTCAGCCCCCATACTCTCCTGATATCTAAGGGTCCTGGAAGGAGCCTGTTCAAAGGAACATCCTCCTCAAGATCACATGTTTCAGCTAAAAAATTCATGTAGTTTTGCATTCCTGCTTTGGTGCTGGGGGTGTGAGTTACGCCAGCATGGGAATGGGTGCAGGTCAGGCATCTATCTATTGAGCCATCAGATCAGCTCTGGATTATCCAGTTTGGGCTTTGAGGTCACATGTGCAACCAAATGCCATAGATCTATTACATTTTACTTAGAGCAGTCTAAGTAACCAGACTGTGCTACAGTCAGAATTTCAGATCCTTTCTCAAATACGAAAGGATACACTGAAGTCAGGTTTAGTTTTGCTGATTATGGTTAAGGACAGAGGAGATTGTAAAGGGAGAGGATGTGTTTAACTTTACAAATCCTGGTGGAAGGATTTGTAAAAATATAAACATCTTAAATGAGGGTTGAAAGGAGAGAATACAGTATGCAATGACTATATTCTGAATCATAAACACAGAAGTATTTTTACAGGAGGGATTTTGGAATGAGCATATACTAAAACATTTTAACTCTTTTCAGTGATCATATTAGTGGTGAGAGTATTGGTATCGTTATTCTGAGTCTGTTGTGTACAAGGTGGGATGAAACCATAGCATCCATGATAATGAACCACTTTTTCAGATCTTCAGCTTCCTGGAGCGTAGTTGACTGACAGCCCCAACTTCCACCCTCTGGATCTCCCATTGCCACGCCCCCTCCTCCCAACCGATGAACGAGCACTGAGGGGTGGGCAGCGGGGTACATTAGTACATTCCTGCTGGATGCAGGACTCCAACTCACATTTTGGCTTGAGGGCTCCCCATCTGCCTGCCCAAACTTTCTTAGAATTGGGCTGTAATCTGGGGCTCTTCCTACCCATCCTCCTTCTTTCCCCAGTCACTTTCCCAGGTCTTAGACTTGCATTGTAGTCTGCAGACTGTCCCTGCTACTCTTGTTTCCTCCCATTCACCCTTTCCAGGCTTTTCCTCTCCAAAATCTTTTGCATGTCTAATCCAATCTTGGTGTTTGACACTTGAAAGACCTGAACTAACCTAAGAACAAATGGGTAATTATGAGATAATTCTAATTGCTAGGATTCTCAGTATGAAAGAAAGGCAATATAATATAGCATAAATAAATAAAAACCCTGAGTCTTACATGTGAAATGGAAGTATCAGTAGTAATGTGTGTGAGTTATTTTATCTTTAAATATCAACCATCCCCCAGGATGGTTCCCACTGATTCTGTCCTCTGGATGTTTGTGACCTTCTGTCATCCCCTCCCCTCTGCTGACCCTTCCTGTGTAACTAGGAAGATCACTTGGGATGAGAAAATGTGACTTCCAAGGCTAGATCATAAAAGACATAGTGGTTTCTGCTTTATTCTCTCAGATCACTTGCTCTAGGGGAAGCCAGCTGCCATGTCTTGAAGATACTTAAGCAGCCCCTTGAGAGGACCATGTGTTGAGCAGTTGGGCCTCCTGCCAACAGGCAGCACCAAATTGCCAGGTTTGGAATGCCCTACCTTGGAAGTGGATCTCCTAGCCTAGTCAAGCCTTCAGATGACTGCAGACCTGGCCAACATCTTGACTGTAACCTCATAAGAGACCCTAAATCAGACCCACCCAGGTGAGCCTGTCTTGGATTCCTGACCCACAGAAACTATTTGAGATAAGAAATGTTTATTGTTTTAAGCATCTGTGTTTGGGGGTAATTTGTTACACAGCACTAGATAACTAACACACACACACATAAACACACACACATATTTTATAACTTTCTCCATTTACTGAAAAGGCCTAAAAACAATGTCTCACCCTAGTGGGTTCCTCTAGTGCTCAGACTGTGGTTGTGAAGCACCATTTTACTCTAAAAGTAGCCAGGGCTTCTTAAAAAGTGATTTCAGGTCCAGGGTAAGAAAGGTACAAGATGGATCTGGAACATCTTATTATTCCAGATAGCAAGGAAGCTACAAAAGACTATTAGGGTCCTCACAGAAGGACTCAGGAGTCAACTTAAAGTGACTCCCACTGGCCCAAGATGGAATGGTTTGAGCTTCAAAAATGATCATACTAGTAATGGATTGAAACATATCAAATATGTGTAAATCCATGAGTCATAATGATACTAAAAAAATAACTGGTCACTTTTGGAGGATAATGGGGAACTAATTTACTATCTTCAGACCTGGCTTAAAAAAATGGGAAAGAAGCAAACATTTATTGCTGGGGCCTCCCTGTGGTGCACTGGTTAAGAATCTGCCTGCCAATGCAGGGGACACGGGTTCAAGCCTTGGTCAAGGAAGATCCCACATGCCGCGGAGCAACTAACCCTGTGCGCCACAACTACTTTGCCTGTGCTCTAGAGCCCGCGAGCCACAACTACTGAAGCCTGCATGTCTAGAGCCCGTGCTCCACAACAAGAGAAGCCACCGCAATGAGAAGCCTGTGCACCGCAACAAAGAGTAGCCCCTGCTTGCCGCAACTAGAGAAAGCCCACGAGCAGCAACTAACACCCAACACAGCCAATAAATAAATAAATAAATAAACATTTATTGCCTTTTCTATATAAATTGTACTATCAGATTAATAGATGAGGGAAACATCTCTGTAAAAGTATTCTAGCTAATAAATAAAAAAAGAAATGATAGAATTCGTACATCACCATTTTTCAGCCCATAATAAATTAATGGATCTAGACATTATTATCGGCTTCTAACATCACAAAAGGAGGGACAACCAGACTTTATGTATCTCCTGATGAAAGAACAGAACACCACCTATAGGCTTGCCAATGAGATCAAACTGAAGTCCAATTAAGCTTCTGGATCCAGCTGCCAATATGCAGGAAATACAGAGGACAGAAGAATATGTTGCACTGCACCATGAATATTCATGTATTCATCAGCAAAGTCCAAACCATGGGAAACTTTACAGGTCAGATAGCCTGAGTTATTTAACACACAAATTGTAAGGAAAAGAAAGGGCTGATGGGGAAACAGATTAAAAGAGATGTAAAAAACATATTAAATCTTAAAAATGGGTAAGAATAAAGGACAGTATTTGGGATGCAGGTTTTGGTGATAAAACTATAAAGAGAAACAAGGAAGAGATTACTGTAAAGCAGTAGTTCTCAAACTTTTCAAAAAATTTTATTTTATTAAAGTATAGTTGATTTACAATGTGTTAATTTCTGCTGTACAGCAAAGTGATTCAGTCATATATATATATATATATATATATATATATATACACACATATATATGTAAATGTTTTTTCATATCCTTTTCCATTATGATTTATCACAGGATATTGAATATAGTTTCCTGTGCTATACAGTAGGACCTTGTTGCTTATCCATTCTATATATAATAGTTTGCATCTGCTAATCCCAAACTCCCAATCCATCCCTCCCCCATGAGTCTGTTCTCTACGTCTGTGAGCCTGTTTCTGTTTCATACATAAGTTCACTTGTGTCATATTTTAGATTCCACATATAAGTGATATCATATGGTATTTGTCTTTCTCTTTCTGACTTACTTCACTTAGTATGATAATCTCTAGGTCCATCCATGTTGCTGCAAATGGCATTTTTTCATTCTTTTTTATGGCTGAGTAGTAGTCCATTGTATATATGTACCACATCTTCTTTATCCATTCATCTGTTGATGGACATTTAGGTTGCTACCATGTCTTAGTTATTGTGAATAGTGCTGCTATGAACATAGGGGTGCATGTATCTTTTCTAATTATGGTTTTCTCCAAATATATGCCCAGGAGTGGGATTGCTGGATCATATGGCAACTCTATTTTTAGTTTTTTGAGGAAGTTCCATACTGTTTTTCATAGTGGCTGCACCAGTTAACATTCCTATCAACAATGTAGGAGGGTTCCCTTTTCACCACACTCTCTCCAGCATTCATTATTTGTAGACTTTAAAAATAATTTTTTTTTTGGTACTAAGTTTTTATTTTTATTTATTTATTTATTTGGCTGTGCCACGCAGCATGTGAGATCTTACTTCCCTGACCAGGGATCAAACCCGGCCCCGGGCAGTGGAAACACAGAGCCCTAACCATTGGACCGCCAGGGAATTCCCATTTGTAGACTTTTTACTGATGGCCATTCTGACCGGTGTGAGGTGGTACCTCACTGTAGTTTTGATGTGCATTTCTCTAATGATGATGAAAATCTTTTCATGGGTTTGTTAGCCATCTGGATGTCTTCTTTGGAGAAATGTCTGTATAGGTCTTCTGCCCATTTTTTGATTGGGTTGTTTGTTTTGTTGTTGTTGTTGAGTTGTATGAGCTGTTTGTATATTTTGGAAATTAAGCCCTTGTGTGTCTCATTGTTTGCAAATATTTTCTTCCACTCTGTAGGTTGTCTTTTGTTTGTGGTTTCCTTTGCTGTACAAAAGCTTGTAAGTTTGATTAGGTCCCATTTGTTTATTTTTGCTTTTATTTGTATTGCTTTGGGAGACTGACCTAAGAAAACATTTGTATGATTTATGTCAGAGAATGTTTAACCTATGTTCTCTTCTAAGAGTTTTATGGTGTCACGTCTTATATTTAAGTCTTTAAGCCATTTTGAGTTTACTTTTGTGTATGGTGTGAGGGTTTGTTCTAACTTTATTGATTTACATGTGGCTGTCCAACTTTCCCAACACCACTTGCTGAAGAAACTGTCTTTTTCCATTGTGTATTCTTGCCTCCTTTGTTGAAGATTAACTGACAGTAAGTGTGTGGATTTATTTCTGGGCTCTCTGTTCTGTTCCATTGATTCATGTGTCTCTTTTTGTGCCAATACCAAGCTGTTTTGATTACTATAGCTTTGTAGTATTGTCTGAAGTCTGGGAGGGTTATGCCTCCTGCATTGTTCTTTTTCCTCAGGATTGCTTTGGCAATTCTGGTATTTTTATGGTTCCATATAAATTTTAGGATTATTTGTTCTAGTTCTGTGAAAAACATCAGGGGTTATTTGATAGGAATCACATTAAATCTGTAGATTGCTTTGTGTAGTATGGCCATTTTAACAATATTAATTCTTCCAATCCAAGAGCATGGGATATCTTTCTATTTCTTTGAATCGTCTTCAACTTCTTTTGTTAATGTTTTATAGTTTTCAGCATATAAGTCTTTCACCTCCTTGGTCAGGTTTATTCCTAAGTATTTTTTTTGATGCAATTTTAAAAGGGATTTTTTTTTGTTTTTACATTTCTTTTGTGATATTTCATTGTTAGTGTAAAGAAATGTAACATATTTCTGTATGTTAATCTTGTATCCTGCTACCTTGCTGAATTCAAACTTTAAAAACACATCAGAATCACTTGGAAGATTTCTCAGAAAAACAGACTGCTGGGCTCCACCTCCAGAGTTTCTGATTTAGTAGGTCTGATGGAGCCCAAGAATTTGCATTTCTATCAATTTCCCAGGTAGTGATGAAACCGCTCGTCCAGGGACCACTCTTAGAGAACCACTGCTATAAAAATCAGGACAGTGGTTACTTGGGATGGGAGAGTGAGAAAGAATGAAGGGAACTGTAATTGGGACAGGATACATGGAAGGGTTTCTGGGGTGGCTGGTCAAGTTCTATTTCTTGACTTTGGTGTTGGTTATAATGATGTTAGCCATGTAGGGACTTCCCTGGTGGTCAAGTGGTTAAGACTCCATGCTCCCAATGCAGGGGGCCCGGGTTTGATCTCTGGTCAGCGAACTAGATCCTGCATGCTGCAACTAAGAGCCCACATGCCGCTACTAAAAGATCCCGCATACCACAACTAAAGATACCACATGCTGCAACTAAATATCCCACATGCTGCAACGGAGATCCCACATGCGGCAGTGAAGATCCCGCATGACGCAACGAAGACCTGGCGCAGCCAAATAAATAAATAAATAAATAAATACTTAAGAAAAGGAATGTTAGCCATATAATAATTCTTTAGAGTATACATTTGTTTTAGGTGGCTTTTTTGTATCTGTGTTTTATTTTACAATAATTGTGACATATATGTCTCATATATTGCATAGTCTATATTCTAATTCATGACTCAACATAGGCTGTCATGTACCCTACTACAGAAATTAGATAAATCAGTGAAAAGTGGAACAATCTCATATATGAGAGACATTTGATAACCTATTCATAACTAGATACTTCTCATTCATCTTTATCAGTAATATTTCTAAAGCATCAATGAAAGTAAAGCCCTGTGCTCAGTATAAAATGTTGGGAACAAGAAAGGAACACATAAACACAAAACATGGGTCCAACCTCAAGGCACTTTTGGTCTATTGGGGAGAAGTGGAATATTTTAAAGCTACAAATAAAGCTACATAAAATTAGAAACATCGACTATACTTTTGGTTGCTCTCTTCAATACATTTGTTTTTAAAAAAAACTTTACAGGAGTATAAATTTAGAAATCACATTTATAATTTAGTTGCTCTCTTCAATACATTTGTTTTAAAAAAAAAAAACTTTACAGGAGTATAAATTTAGAAATCACATATATAACCCAAGCCCCCAAATATTCTTAAAATATTCATGACAAAATTAAGTTCTAGCAAAATTTTTATGGTGATATCTTTACAGTATCTTATTTTTATTTCATCTTGCTTCCTTCTTGTTACCATCAAATATTTATGCAGTATCTTCTCTTTGTAAGACACTGTATTGAGGGTTTTACAGTAGTTTGATTGTTGTGAATTAAATAGATAACCTGAGCACATTGCCATTGAGCTGGGGTGAGAGCATAGTATTAAGTGACAGTCTTCCTATTCCTTGCTACTTCAGTGTCAGCAAGATGGTCATGGTGTTCACCTTTTTCTTTTCTATTTTATCCCTTTGCATTTGGTATTAAATGGACAATGCAGATATTGTGAAACGGTGTAAGTTCCTCCAGAACTCTGGCACTTCTGAGGAATGACCAGAATTAATTGATAATGTTGAGAGAGAAGAGTTGCAGCTGCACATTCATTCAATAAATAGATATTAAGAGCCTCTTTTATGGTTTTTAACTGTTTTAGTTTGTTGTTGTTTTTGTTTCTGTTTTTTGGCCCACACCATCGAAAAATCAGATGAAAACTATAGACTTACATCTCAAAAGATGCCGAAATGCATCACAAAACTTCACGACACTTCCAGGCTGCTTGTCAGCATGCATGGATTTCCCACTGGGTTCAAGGACCAGGCAGAGAATACCAGGCTTTGTTATACTGTACTATGCCGAGTGTTGGAATAGAAATATGTAAACACATGGTCCCTGTTTTCAAAGAGCTTTCATGCCAGTGAAGAATAAAATAGACACAAATATTTTTACTGCAGTAAGATCATATTTTAATTGAACTACATACAGAAAAAAGCCTTTTGGTAAACACCACTATTATTTGTACATGCTTATACCTTTTTTGAAACAAAATGCCTAGAGCTCTTTATAAACCATATTATCTAGATGGAAAAAACAGGAGAAAAGAGAGGTTCTGAGCCTGCCAAATATGACTCAGCAAGTCAGTGACATACCTAGAAATAGAAAGGAGAAGTGAAACCAGTTTCCCACTATCTACCTTGAAATAAGCGCTCTCTCCGTTAGCTCAGCGCTGCAGTTGGGAGAGAGACACGGTCCTCTGACACCATAGGAGGAGGAAGCCAGTAAGTCAGCTCAACGTGGAGACCAGGTTTGAAGAGAGTCCTTCTGTGTGGGACAGAGCAGAACTCTGACTCCCAGCCTTAGTCACCTCCTCCCTGGTGGCTGGTGAGACCCGACCAGGATATATGCAGCTGCCCATCCTGGCACCTGTGTTTTCTTTGATCCATAACACAGAACCTGTCACTTCTGACTTCTTAGAACAGCTCTTGCTTCCTGCAGGTAGACCAACTGGCTGGAGGTTGAAGGGGAAGAGAGTTCCAGCCTGTGAGCTCTGTCTTGCAGACTTTCGGGCGAAACTTGAAAGCCCTGAGACCTCTTGGTGAAAAGCTATCCAGATGAAATGATGTGTTTCTGTCCCCAGCACTTGCCTAGGGCTTGGCTCATATGTGGATGTTTAATGAAATGTGTTGTGAAATTGAGTCAGTTCTTCATGACATGTTAAGTCAGGAAATGGTGTCATCATACGTATCAGAACGTGTTAGAGTTGTGTGCTTAGTATTCTTCTCTAAATTGTGGTTTCCTAAAAGGTCAACATGATTTTTATTTATTTCATTTTTAATGCCTAATATATGACCTGGAGCACAGTAGATGCCCAATCAATTAATGAATTAGTGACTCTTGAATTATGGAGGTTCTATATGATGCTAGTTCTTGATAAAGGAAAAAAAAGGGAGTTGCAGAGAAAGGATTCAAACCAAATTTTTAAGGACATTTTTATTAGACTTACTGCTTATTTTTAGAAATCCAAGCAATAACTGGAAGTACAAAGAATAAAGTAATTACCAATTGCTTGAATCCAAAAGTAACCTTGATGAAAATTTAGTGGATATCATTCTAGACATACCTTAATGCATAGATTAACAGCTAATATTTTTAAATATGAAACTGATCCATTCTAATTTCCTTCTGAATTGGTTCCCCAGCAGCCTTCCCTCATCAGAGTTGAGTTGTTGAGCTACAAGGCTTATTGTTACTGGGGAGGAACAAGTATGGTCTGGAACAGGGAGCATGGATCACAGCTAACTTCCTTGACCTCTTGATTTCAAACAAGAAAATATTCAGAAAGCCAGATGTAATCAAGAGAGAAAAGGATTTTTAAGCTATGTCATCTCCCCCTTTAACATCAGTACTAGATCATAGAGCTTCTTCTCTGGCATACAGGAGCCCTCTCTCCGGTGTGTGATGGTCATGTCATGAGGCTGGCTACCCTAGGAACAGCATGTCAGAAGACAGATGTGCTACAGATGAAACAGAAACCCCCAAGCCTGCCCAATTCTCACTCCAGGAATTGTAGGAGAAGAAGGGTCAGACAGAGATGGAGAAGATCAGACACAAAGTTCTGGTTTTCAGCCTGCCTCAGAACCAAACTTGTATGCACAGAGGGAATCTTAAAACATCCACATAGCTAACCGAAGCCAAAGAGCTGGAGGGCTTCACCACCCATCCTACAAGGAGGTTGTCAATCTCTAGAGCGGCACTGCATGCCCCCGCCTCCGATAGGGCACAGGGCAATAGTGCAGCAACTTTGGTGGGGCTCAGGAGGATAGTTCAACCTGAGGTCGTGCTCCTCATCCCCCATGGCTTGGTGTGGCCTGCAAGGGGCCCAGAAGTTCCTGCATGACTGAGGGCAGGAATGCAGAAGAGCTGACAAGGTCAGTGGACAGGCACAAGCCTGCTCGTGGGGGACTTCAAGACCAGAGACAACAGGCCAGCGCCATCAACGCCAGTGGTGGGTGCCTCAGAAGCCACAGGCCAGGAAAAGCCTACAACTGTCAGTGCAAAGCAGAGATCACTGGTGATCGGAGGGTTGAGCGTGGATTTGAGGACTTCGTCTTTCCTGCCCTGCTGATGACACCATGAGGCCATAAAATCCACAGACTCCACCTTGGAGAAGAGCGAGGAGAATCTGAGAGACTGAGAATTTACCACAATGAACTCCTTAAGCCACTTCATTATATTAAGTTTACCAGACTGGAGTAAAATTTCAATCCCTCCTTCTTTGTATTCCATCCACCACAACATAGCTGAAGAAGCTTACAACCAATACCAGAGCATTTATTTAAAACAAAGTGGTGTCTTTTCTTTGTACATAGGAGTATAGTCAATGTGCAGCTCAGCTATATAGATGTACAGATAAAAGTATACAGAGGTAAATATAAACAGTTGTACCAACATGTGACCATGTTTGTATGTATCCATTAGGACGCAGTTGCAGGGAACAGAAAGCTCTTGTAGTGTAAGCAGACAGGGAGTTGTGTGCAAATAGAATTCAGGAAGGACCCAGGGATCAGGCTTCAGGCTTGGGCCTCTAGGTATAATCTCCAGAACAATGCTTTAGAACTAGTGTGTCAGGCAGTGTCTGCTTCTGCCACAATCAGGAATCTGGAGAACCAGTAAGATACTGCCCCAAATTCAGGCTCCAGGATCATGCCATTTATGGTATACTAAAAGATAGCCCTAAAATATATCCACGTCCTAATTCCTGGAACCTGTCAATATTACCTTATGTGGAAACAGGGTCTCTGCAGATGTGATTAAATTGAGGCTCTCGAGATGATTATCATGGTAGGATTATCCTGGATTATCGGGGTGGACCCTAAAGGCATGGATACAAGTGAATGAATCCTTATAAGAGGGAGGAGAGGGAGACTTAACACAGACAAAAATGGAGAAGGCAACTGAAGATAGAGACAGAGATTAGAGTGATGTGACCGCAAGCCAAGGAATGCTGGCAGCCAACAGAAGACGGAAGAAGCAAGGAACAGATTTCTCCCTAGAGCCTCTTGAGGGAGCCTGGCCCTGCTGGCACCTCAGCCCAGTGATAATAATTTTGATCTTTGGGCTTCCAGAACTATAGTACAATAATTTTCTGTTGTTTTAAGCCACCAAGTTTGTGGTAATTTGTTATAGGAGCCACAGGAAATTAATATACCACCCGAAGGTGATCTGGCCACAAGGAAGTCACCACCTTAGTTCTCAGTGGTGGCTCAGGAACCACGGGGTTGCCTTAGCTGCAACACAGGAGTCAGAAGCCCCAGAGGAAGTGTGGGCTCCAGAGCCATGATGTAACTGCTGAAGCTCCAATGCCACCACCTTATCCTCACTGAACCCTGTGCTGAATTCATCTCACAGAAGTGCATCTGATTGGTGGCTGCTAAATTCTATTGGAACAGGAGCTGCAAGAGTGTGGAAATACAGATCCACTGTATCATTCCAGCCCCAGAAGAACAGGAAGACACAGCAGACTGAAACTGAAGAAATGTTAAATATTGCATCTACCATACTATCCACGCTATTTTTAGGAAAGTATTAAATTTAATATTACTCAAAAAAAAAGGAAAAAAGAAAATAAATGAACTTGAAGTGAAACGAGGAAAGTGCCAAACTTCAGATAAATGTTACCTTCACCACTCAAGATATTGCTTCCTCAAAGAGCCCCCTACAATTAAGATGAAAATATTATTCAAAACAAAACAAAACTCAACAGGTTAAAGTGCCTTTAAACAACTGCTTTAATTTTAGACAAGATATTTTGACTTCCTGGTATACATTCATAGCTTGTTCCCAGTGCCCCTCTGAATACAACTGAAGTTTGATTATATTAAATTTACCTTGTCAAGGTTTTAACATTTACATCTACATGTATAGCATAAATCCCATAGGATCCAAGGCTAATTTCTGATTCTTTTTCCTCTTTTGACTTCTCTATTTTGATTCCTCTCCTAGGGTCTTGCACTTCAACTTTATCAATAAGTAATTTATTCAAGAAGGACCCATAGTAATATATACCGAGCTCTTCCATGCTTGAGACTATGTGCCTATTTACTTTATTCTTGAAGGATAAACTGGATAAATTGTTAGGTCACAAATATTTTCTCTGAGAAGATGGTAAACATACTTCTATTGTCACCTAGCATTGAGTGTTGGGCAGGGTTTTTTGGTTTTTTAAAAAATTTATTTATATATTTGGTTGCGTTGGGTTTTCGTTGCTGCACGCAGGCTTTCTCTAGTTGCAGCGAACTGGGGCTACTCGTTGTTGCCGTGTGCAGGCTTCTCATTGCATTGGCTTCTCTTGTTGCGGAGCACAGACTCTAGGCGCGTGGCCTTCAGTAGTTGTGGCGCATGGGCTTAGCTGCTCCGCAGCATGTGGAATCTTCCTGGACCAGGGCTTGAACCCGTGTCCCCTGCATTGGCAGGCGGATTCTTAACCACTGCGCCACCAGGGAAATCCCCGTGCAGGGTTTATTGTTTGTTTGTTTGTTTTTGTTTACTACAGTTTACCTATTCATCCCGTCTAACTGGATTTCATAAGCCTTTAAAAAATTTCTGGCAGGAAGTTGTACTTTTTAAAAAATTTTTTAAATTTTAAAATTTATTTATTTTTTATACAGCAGGTTCTTATTAGTTATCTATTTTATACATATCAGTGTATACATGTCAATCCCAGTCTCCCAATTCATCACACCACACCGCCCCCCCGCCGCCACTCTCCCCCCTGGTGTCCATACGTTTGTTCTCTACATCAGTGTCTCTATTTCTGCCTTGCAAACTGGTTCATCTGTACTATTTTTGTAGATTCCACATATATGTGTTAATATACGATATTTGTTTTTCTCTTTCTGACTTACTGCACTCTGTATGACAGTCTCTAGGTCCCTCCACATCTCAACAAATGACCCAATTTCATCCCTTTTTATGGCTGAGTAATACTCCATTGTATATATGTACCACATCTTCTTTATCCATTCATCTGTCGATGTGCATTTAGGATGCTTCCATGACCTGGCTATCGTAAATAGTGCTGCAATGAACGCTGGGGTGCATGTATCTTTTTGATTTATGGTTTTCTCTGGGTATATGTCCAGTAGTGAGATTCCTGGGTGATATGGTAATTCTATTTTTAGTTTTTTAAGGAACCTCCATACTGTTCTCCATAGTGGCTGTTTCAATTTACATTCCCATCAACAGTGCAAGAGGGTTCCCTTTTCTCCACACCCTCTCCAGCATTTATTTTTTGTAGATTTTCTGATGATGCCCATTCTAACCGGCATGAGGTGATACCTCATTTTAGTTTTGATTTGCATTTCTCTAATAATTAGTGATGTTGAGCAGCTTTTCATGTGCCTCTCGACCATCTGTATGTCTTCTTTGGAGAAATGTCTATTTAGGTCTTCTGCCCATTTTTTTTATTGGGTTGCTTGTTTTTTTAATATTGAGCTACATGAGCTGTTTATATATTTTGGAGATTAATCCTTTGTCCATTGATTTGTTTGCAAATATTTTCTCCCATTCTGAGGGTTGTGTTTTTATCTTGTTTACAGTTTCCTTTGCTGTGCAAAAGCTTTTAAGTTTCATTAGGTCCCATTTGTTTATTTTTGTTTTTATTTCCATTACTCTAGGAGGTGGGTCAAAAATATCTTGCTGTGGTTTATGTCAAAGAGTGTTCTTCCCATGTTTTCCTTTAAGAGTTTTATAGTGTCTGGTCTTACATTTAGGTCTTTAATCCATTTTGAGTTTATTTTTGTGTATGGTGTTAGGGAGTGTTCTAATTTCATTCTTTTACATGTAGCTGTCCAGTTTTCCCAGCACCACCTATTGAAGAGACTGTCTTTGCTCCATTGGATATCCTTGCCTCCTTTGGCACAGATTAGTTGAACCATAGGTGCGTGGGTTTATCTCTGGGCTTTCTATCCTGTTCCATTGATCTGTATTTCTGTTTTTCTGCCAGTACCATATTGTCTTGATTACTGTAGCTTTGCAGTATAGTCTGAAATGAGGGAGTCTGATTCCTCCAGTTCCATCTTTTTCCCTCAAGATTGCTTTGGCTATTTGGGGTCTTTTGTGTCTCCACACAAATTTTAAGATTTTTTGTTCTAGTTCTGTAAAAAATGCCATTGGTAATTTGATAGGGATTGTATTGAATCTGTAGATTGCTTTGGGTAGTATAGTCATTTTCACAATATTGATTCTTCCAATCCAAGAACATGGTATATCTCTCCATCTGTTTGTGTCATCTTTGATTTCTTTCATCAGTGTCTTATAGTTTTCTGACTACAGGCCTTTTACCTCCTTAGGTAGGTTTATTCCTGGGTATTTTATTATTTTTGTTGCAATGGTGAATGGGATTGTTTCCTTAATTTCTCTTTCTGATCTTTCATTGTTCGTGTATAGGAATGCAAGAGATTTCTGTGCATTAATTTTGTATCGTGCAACTTTACCAAATTCATTGATTAGCTCTAGTAGTTTTCTGGTGGCATCTGGGATTCTCTAAATATAGTATCAGGTCATCTGCAAACAGTGACAGTTTTACTTCGTCTTTTCCGATTTGTATTCCTTTTATTTCTTTTTCTTCCCTGATGGCTGTGGCTAAAACTTCCAAAACTATGTTGAAATACAGTGGCAAGAGTGGACATCCTTGTCTTGTTCCTGATCTTAGAGGAAATGCTTTCAATTTTCACCATTGAGAATGATGTTTGCTGTGGATTTGTCATATATGGCCTTTACTATGTTGAGGTAGGTTCCCTCTATGCTCACTTTCTGGAAAGTTGTTATCATAAATGGGTGTTGAATTTTGTCAGAAGCTTTTTCTGCATCTATTGAGATGATCATATGATTTTTATTCTTCAGTTTGTTAACATGGTGTGTCACAATGATTGATTTGCATATACTGAAGAATCCTTGCATACCTGGGATAAATCCCACTTGATCATGGTGTATGATCCTTTCAGTGTGCTGTTGGATTCTGTTTGCTAGTATTCTGCTGAGGATTTTTGCATCTATATTCATCAGTGACACTGGTCTGTAATATTCTTTTTTTGTAGTATCTCTGTCTGATTTTGGTATTAGGGTGATGGTGGCTTCGTAGAATGAGTTTGGGAGTGTTCCTTCCTCTGCAATTTTTTGGAAGAGTTTGAGAAAGATAGGTGTTAGCGTTTCTCTAAATGTTTGATAGAATTCACCTGTGAAGCCATCTGGTCCTGGACTTTTGTTTGTTGGAAGATTTTTAATCACAGTTTCAATTTCATTATTTGTGATTGGTCTGTTGATATTTTCTATTTCTTCCTGGTCCAGTCTTGGAAGGTTATACCTTTCTAAAAATCTGTCCATTTCTTCCAGGTTGTCTATTTTATTGGCATAGAGTTGCTTGTAGTAGTCTCTTATGATGCTTTGTATTTCTGCAGTGTCTGTTGTAACTTCTCCTTTTTCGTTTCTAATTTTCTTGATTTGAGTCCTCTCCCTCTTTTTTTGATGAGTCTGACTAAAGGTTTATCAATCTTGTTTATCTTCTCAAAGGACCAGCTTTTACTTTTACTGATCTTTGCTACTGTTTTCTTTGTTTCTATTTCATTTATTTCTGATCTGATCTTTATGATTTCTTTCCTTTTATTAACCTTGGGTTTTGTTTGTTCTTCTTTCTCTAGTTCCTGTAGGTGTAAGGTTAGATTGTTTATTTGAGATTTTTCTTGTTTCTTGAGGTAGGCTTGTATTGCTATAAACGTCCCTCTTAGAACTGCTTTTGCTGCATCCCATAGGTTTTGGATCATCATGTTCTCATTGTCATTTGTCTCTAGGTGTTTTTTGATCTCCTCTTTGATTTTTTCAGTGATCTCTTGGTTATTTAGTAAGGTATTGTTTAGCCTCCATGTGTTTGTGTTTTTTACGTTTTTTTCCCTGTAATTTATTTCTAATCTCATAGTGTTGTGGTTGGAAAAGATGCTTGATATGATTTCAATTTTCTTAAATTTACCAAGGCTTGAGTTGTGACCCAAGATGTGATCTATCCTGGAGAATGTTCCCTGTGCACTTGAGAAGAAAATGCAATCTGCTCTTTTCAGTTGGAATGTCCTATAAATATCAATTAAATCTATCTGGTCTATTGTGTCATTTAAAGCTTGTTTTTCCTTATTAATTTTCTGTCTGGATGATCTGTTCATTGGTGTGAGTTGTTAAAGTTACTCACTGTTATTGTGTTACTGTTGATTTCCTCTTTTATAGCTGTTAGCAGTTGCCTTATGTATTGAGGTGTTCCTTTGTTGGGTGCATATATATTTATAATTGTTATATCTTTTTCTTGGATGGATCCCTTGATCATTATGTAGTGTCCTTCCTTGTCTCTTGTAACATTCTTTATTTTAAAGTCTATTTTATCTGATGTGAGTATTGTTACTCCAACTTTCTTTTGATTTCCATTTGCATGGAATATCTTTTTCCATCCCCTCACTTTCAGTCTGTATGTGTCCCTAGGTCTGAAGTGGGTCTCTTGTAGACAGCTTATATATGGGTCTGGTTTTTGTATCCATTCAGCAAGCCTGTGCCTTTTGGTTGGAGCATTTAATCCATTCACATTTGAGGTCATTATTGATGTGTATGTTCCTATTACCATTTTCTTAATTGTTTTGGGTTTGTTTTTGTAGGTCCTTTTCTTCTCTTGTGTTTCCCATTTAAAGAAGTTCCTTTAGCATTTGTTGTAGAGCTGGTTTGGTGGTGCTGAATTCTCTTAGCTTTTGCTTGTCTGCAAAGTTTTTGATTTCTCTGTTGAATCTGAATGAGATCCTCCCTGGGTAGAGTAATCTTGGTTGTAGTTTCTTCCCTTCCATCACTTTAAATATATTGTGCCAATCCCTTCTGGCTCATAGAGTTTCTGCTGAGAAATCAGCTGTTAACCTTATGGGAGTTCCTATGTATGTTATTTGTCGTTTTTTCCTTGTTGCTTTTAATAATTTTTCTTTGTCTTTAATTTTTGCCAATTTGATTACTATGTGTCTTGGCGTGTTTCTGTTTGGGTTCATCCTGCCTGCGACTCTCTGTGCTTCCTGGACTTGGGTAGCTATTTCCTTTCCCATGTTAGGGAATTTTTTGACTATAATCTCTTCAAATATTTTCTCGGGTCCTTTCTCTCTCTCTTCTCCTTCTGGGACCCCTATAATGCGAATGTTGGTGTGTTTAATGTTGTCCCAGAGGTTTCTTAGGATATCTTCATTTCTTTTCATTCATTTTTCTTTATTCTGTTCCGTGGCCGTGAATTCCACCATTCTGTCTTCCAGGTCACTTATTCGTTCTTCTGCCTCAGTTATTCTGTTATTGATTCCTTCTAGTGTATTTTTCATTTCAGTTATTGTATTGTTTATCTCCGTTTGTTTATTCTTTATTTCTTCTAGGTGTTTGTTCTTTAATTCTTCTAGGTCTTTGTTAAACATTTATTGCATCTTCTCAGTCTTTGCCTCCATTCTATTTCTGAGGTCCTGGATCATGTTCACTATCATTATTCTGAATTCTTTTTCCGGAAGTTTGCCTATCTCCACTTCATTTAGTTGTTTTTCTGGGGTTTTATCTTGTTCCTTCATCTGGTACATGGTCTTCTGCCTTTTCATTTTGTCTGTCTTTCTGTGAATGTGGTTTTCATTCCACAGGCTGCAGGATTGTAGTTCTTCTTGCTTCTGCTGTCTGCCCTCTGGAAGAAGTTGTACTTTTCTCCTTGTTTGGTTGTTGTTAGTGAAGCTTGTTTGTATGTTTATTGGTTAGTTGGTTGTTTTTGTTTTGTTTGGAGAGGCAGGTTTTATTATTTGCATATTATTGCATATTAATCTGGGAACCAGTTTTCCTTACCATCTTTACCTGAAACTCTCCAAAGACTTGTTTGGAAGATTAGTATTGGAAACTCCATCTGGTAGCCAGGTCCTGGGGCCTCTATTGGTCATAAATATTGAAGGCACACAGTCAGAGTGTCCCTATAGGCTGGTTCTCTCTGCTAGAGCAAAGTACACTCCTGCTACAAGCAGCAACCTGAGAAGTGGCCCTTCATATGTTTGCAAATGGCTCTCCTATTCCCAGTCTCTACTTCTTTCTAGGATAAGTATTCCCAAATCATTTCCACATCTTTGGCCATCTTGACTGGATTTCTTTTTATCACCATCCCTCTTCTAATGTGATTCCCAGCATAGAACACTGCAGATATGACAATGACATATCTGCAAGGACACTGCAGGTCTGAGCAGACTTGGGCCTTCCTTTGTTTGGGACCCTCTAAGCCTATTAATATGGCTTAAGTTCATGTTAACATTTTTGGCAGCTATATTTCACCATTTACTCATGACAAGTCTGTCTTTAATTAAAACCTCCAAGACTCTTTTACACATGCTGCAGTTAAGCCATATCTCTCCTATCTTGGAGGTAGGTAGCGGGTTTTTTGTGTGTTTTGTTTTAGACCTTCAGTTATTCTTTCTGTTTACATTCATTATTTTAAATGTGATCCACCATTTTGAACTGCTGATCTTTTTGGATGATAATTTTATTATCTGACTCATTACTTATCCCTGATAGTTTCATGTCGTAAGAGTGTCACCAACGTCTTCATCTGGGTAATAGCAAAGTGTTTGGAATCCATTAGGCATAGTCCTCACTCCTCCACTTGCTAGTTATATGATGTTGAATAAACTAATTGTCCATTCTGAGCCTATGAAGTGGAGATAAACATGGTACCTGCTTTTAGGATTGAATATAAAGTGCTTAGCACCATGCCTCAAATATATTAAGCATCTAATGAAAGGTAATTATTGCTAGAATTATTGATTAAAATGTCAAAAAAGAGCTGACTGAAAAGAGTCCCTTGGCAGGCCATTAGAAATTCCCCAGAAGTTTGCATTAACCCTTTAACCAACAACTTTTGGGGATGGTCTTAATAGTGCTGCATCCACCCAATGGCATCATCATAGAAACTTCATTTTGTTTGTAATGCTATAATGAAAGATGTTGTTATACATGTTGCTCAAGCCTTGATGAACTCTGCTGTAGCATTCCACCAACAGCCTATGGAAAAGGAAATGAAGTTGGTCTGGCCTTGTTCTTTCCTAGGCAACCCCAGCTTGCTGGCCTCCAGGGTTCACTGCTTCCCTTTATAGGAGCTAACGAATGATTTATTCAGCAAATGTCAACTTTCCTGATCTAGAGAGGTGGTTTTCACTCTGGGGTTCAATAGAGTGTCTCAGAGTATGCCCCCTTTCCAGGGAGAGAGGGGGAGGCAAAATGGGGGTGTTCCTAGCCTCCTTTCCCTATGACACCCAGAGCATCTCTGCTTTGACAAGTTTTCTATGTTTGAGTTCTGTAGCCTCAGACTGCATTTTTTAAAAAAGGGCATCAGGAGGGATCTGAGAGCCATCATTTGGAAACAACTGGTCTGAGCTATATTGAGATCTCGCTTTTTTATCCTTTGCTCCCCTTGAGTTTAAAAACAACATTCCAGGTCTTTATGGCTTGTCACAGGTCATGAGAAGAGGACAGCAAGTTTATCTGCAACAAGTTCCTTCTGACTTCTGAGATGACATACCTTACTTGGGCAGAGAGACTCACATCCACCTGGGATGCTCGGGGCTCTGGACCCCTGGCTTCCGTTCATGCTCACCACCTCCTGTAGCTCCCCTTCCAGGACGAAGAGCTTCCTCTCTTCCTGGGAGGCAGGAGCACTGCCGGACCCAGTAGCTCTGTTTCCTCTGTCATCTGTTATAATTACACATCTTGCCCCAAGCAAAAGGACTGTGTCTTCCTTGTTCTTCTTCCTATAACTGAAAAAGCCCGTTGCATTGTCTTAGCAGGACACAGGACCCAGCTGTCCTGCGTTGTAGAATCCCTATGGCTTTTACAAGTTGAGAATGAGTCTCAATTTCTCTCTTTTTCTCTCTCTGTCTCTCTCATTTCTATTCTTGCTCTTTTCTTTTAGTATTTACCATGTATGTGTGGTGATCTGTCTAATCCCCTTCAAGTTTCAAAGACATTCTTCTCTTCCTTGTTTGTGTGCTTCTGTTTTTTGTTCTTACACTCAGTTTCTCATAGTGCGCTCTGTATAATCACATCTAATTCTTTGGCCATCTGCCCATTTTTCCTCACCCGTTTCCATTCATTTTGAAAATATTTATCAGGGTTTAACTGTGTGCCAGACACTGTGTTGAACACTGGGGATATAAAACATGGTTCCCATTCATTTTGAAAATATTTATCAAGGTTTAACTGTGTGCCAGATACTGTGTTGAGCACTGAGGATATAACACATGGTTCCCATTCTCAAGAAGCTGGAGGAAATAGACAAATAATCAGGAAGTTCCAGTACAGTGATTACTTTGTCACAGTTCCATTTTTGGTATTTTTACTCTCTTTTGAGCCACTTTCTTTTTAGAACCTGAGAGCATAGAATAACTCTGGAGCAAGTAATGACCTCTACCAGATGTAAAAGAACATGCCTTTATGCTGATTGGAGCCTGAGCAATGGGTTTATATGAAAGACTGGAAAGAGAAAGGGAACTACCACATATTAAGTGCCTACTGCATGCTAAGCACAATGCTGGGCCCTACAATATACATTATCTTATTCTTCACAATCACCCAAGAAGGAGATATTATAATGCTTACTTTACAATGATGGGAAAGTCAAGTTGAGAGAACCCTAAAGTCACAGAGCTGTAAATCAAGCTGTTGGGATTCACATCCAAGTTTGTCTCTCCAGTGCATCATGTTGCAGAACTCAGCCTCCTTTGCAGGGGGTGTGGGGGGAGGGATGGAGTGGGAGTTTTGGGTTAGCTGATGCAAACAAGATAAACAACAAGATCCTACTGTATAGCACAGGGAACTATATTCAATATCCTGTGATAAACCATAATGGAAAAGAATATGAAAAAGAATGTATGTATATGTATAACTGAATCACTTTGCTGTATAGTAGAAATTAATACAACATTGTAAATCAACTATATTTCAATTAAAAAAAAAAACTCAGCCTCCTTTGAAATGGTGCCTTAACCTTCCTTCTCTCTCCTTTACTCAGCGTACATCTCTCTTCCTCTTCTCAACTCAGCCTGGCTCAGAACTCACTTCTTAAGCAGCCTTCACCAACTGCCCCAGAATATTCTTTACTTCTATGCAATCCCTCTTTGGGGTTTTTCATTATTTTGTACTGGTTGACTTTTGCTTTATAGCTGTCCTGGCATTATTTTGTACTTGTGTCCTTGGCTTTCCTGAGTTGCTAATTCCAGGAGGGCTGAGTTTCTCCCACCTCGGTGACCAGCACAATGTGTCCCCATTGTGGATTGCGTACAGTCTCCTTCAGACTTGGTCCCCATCCTTTCCCTATTCTCCTCCTTTGTTGGACTTCTGCTCTATGTCCTTTTCCTCTCATTTATTTATGGGTCTTTAAACCATCTCCAAATGATTAAAATCCGGGTCTCTACCCCAAGTACGTAGCATGATGGCTTCAGGTGTTGTCTTTATAGGCTCTGCCCATAGTTGGGGCAGTAGGGAGCTGCTGTGTGCCCATGGTAGGGGGTTGTAATCCACCAGCTATAAGGAGCAGCAGAGGCCAGAGCACTCGTTTTCCTCCTCCCACAGAGAGGCTGTCTTCCTGGAATGCACCTCAGCATCACTCATTCCCTTGGGAATGCCCTCTGAGTTCTTGATGCCCTCTGAGACCACAGCTGGCGCTCTGACGGACTCTGAGCTCTCCCCTCTGCTCTGTGACCAGCGCCTCCCATTTAACCACAGCCAGAGCTTCTGCTGCATTCGTGAGATATAGGGCATTTTCCGATGGAACCGTAAGCTTTTTTTTCCTCATTCACATTTTCCAGACCTTGTCCAACGAGTAAGGCCACATTTTCATTGCCATCCCTGCAGGCAAATTCTTGAGGTGGTTGGAGAATCGGTATTGGTGCCATAGGACAGCATGTGTGGGAGTTTGCTCTGTTTTTCTTCTCATCTCTGTAGAGTGTACATATCCTAGCTCTAGTCTGTGAATCTTCATCTCTGACATGTGTGCCTAGCCCCTGACATCACTGTGTGGCAACACTGCCGTTGTCCCCATGCTAGGACTAAACAGTCAGGCCAAGGGTGAGCTTGCACACCATTGCCAAGCTTCTGTGTCACTCCCAACACCTGCCAAGGAAGGTCCTTTCCTGCTCCCACTAATGCATCCCCATACTGACAAGCCTCTGAGCAGGTGTGCTGGCAATGGTTGCCCATCATTTTGTAAACAGAGAAAGTAAAGATTCTGGATAAGAAACTCATTCAGGAACACACAAGTTGTTGACAAAAACCACACACAGGGCTTCCAGGATCCAGACGCTGCCTGTCCTGACACTGTCTGCCCAGGGAGTCTGGAAGTCCAGACACTGTTCTGGATTAAGCCATCACTTAATCCTTATAACAACCTTAAGTGGTGGGTACATGCCTTCCTCATTTTATATGTGAGAGAGGTTAAATAAGTTGCCCAATTCAGAAATCTGGTACCTTACGGAGCCAGAATTAGAACCCAAGCCATCAAGTTCTTGAGCCTGTGCACTTGAGCGTCCTGCTCTACAGGGTCCAGGCTGCATATTACAAACAGAGCCTGAAGTATGTTAAAGAACTTCTCCAGCCAAAGCAGCAAGTCAGGGCAGAACCAAGGTTAGACAAGGATAGAGGGCAGTCGAAATGGCCCAAGAAGCATCTAGTCAACCTCGTGGCAGGACATGGGTTCAGTTCTAGCCCAACCAGGAGATGGCATTTCTCATGGCAATGTTAGAAATCCAGATGCATCTCTGTTTCTCTCTCTGTCTCTGACTCTCTCTCTCTCTCCCCCTTTCTAATGGACATGAACCACCCCTCACTCCAAATCTGATCTATCACTTTCAAGTCGTTTCTAAGGAATCTCAGAAAACCCCCTACCCTCTGATACTATACTTTCCTTAAGACAAGAAGGAAAAAAAGAAACTCTTTTGATTGGTTCGTACTGAGCAAATATGGGTATGTTAATCCATTCACTTTAAAATTCCCTTTGTTTACTGATAGAAATTACCTGGGCCTGTTCTTTAAACTAAAAGTAATTTCTTCTGAGGGACAGAGGATAAAATAAACTGTGCCTCTGACCTTTGGTATTAAAGTATCTTTCCTTTTTCCTCAGGGTGTGCCAAAGCACAGGGAGATTGTACAGTCTCCTCAAACCCTTCTATTTTTTCTTCTCAAAAGCTGCATCTAACTGTACATGGTAAGTGCTAGAACTATGGCCTAGGGGACTATTTTCTCCACACAAAGGTGAATTAGTGGAAAAGTAGAGTGACCAATGCTGGAAGGATATTACCAGAAAATACAAGTAAATGTATCACCTGGGGGCAATGTAACTAAAAACAACCAGCAGTGTACCAGAGCCATTCTGAGCTTCTTCCACAAAACTTTCCAGGATTCAGCAATTGAATAAATCATTATAAGGGAAGTACTGTTAGGCCAGGTGCTGTTTTGGATGGCAGGGGCACAGAGTGATCAAAATAGATGAAATCCTTGCTCTCCTGGAGCTCATCTTCTAGAGGAGAAGAGACAGGCAATAAACAAATGAGTCAATAAGTATGTAATTTGTCATGTTGTGATAAGGGCTAAGAAGGAAAAAAAAGCAGGGCAAGGGGGAGAGATACTGATGAGATGAGGGTTTGCTAGGTGTGGTATAATATGAAATATATTTAGTCTTTGTTCCCAATTCCTGTCACAAAGCTCCTAAAACCCTTGGAATGTCTTGAGTGATAGGAGTGTCTTTTGTATTCATTAACAAGCCCCTTTTGAGCACACCTGAATTTATGCTAATGAGATGACAGCGAGGGGCTGCTAGATAGGCCCTCAGGATGGGGATGGTCACCAGAAAGACCCTGAGATTAGAAGGTTGTAACTTTAAGCCCCACCACTGACTTCTGGGACAGGGAAGGAGGGGGCTACAGATTAAGCTCTATAAAAACTCTTGAACAATGAGATTTGGAACATACTGTATAGCACAGGGAAATATACTCAGTATTTTATAATAACCTATATGGGAAAAGAATTTGAAAAGGAATATATATATATATATATATATATATATATGTATATATATATATATATGTGTGTGTGTGTGTATATATATATACACACACACACACACATATATATATATATACATATATACATATATATATATATAGCTGAATCAGTTTGCTGTACACCTGAAACTAACACAACATTGCAAATCAACTATACTTCAACTAAAAAAAAAAAGAGAGAGAGAGAAAGGTTTGATGAGTTTGGGGGTTGGTGAATGCATTGACATGCCAGAGGGTTGCACACCCCAGTTACATGGGGACAAAAGCTCCTGTGCTTGGGACCCTTCCAGACCTTGCCCTATGTACTGCTTCATCTGGCGTTCATTTTTATCCTTTATAATATCCTTTATAACAAACTGGTAAATGTAAGTAAATGTTTCTCTGCTTTCTCTGAGCCACTCTAGCAAATTAATCAAACCTCAGGAGGGAGTTGTAGGAATCTCCTGTTTATAGCTAGTCAGTCAGAAGCACAGGCAACAACCTGGACTTGTGATTGGTCCCTGAAGTGGAGGCCATCTTATGGGACTGAGCTCTTAACCTGTGGAATATAACACTATCTCTAGGTAGATAGTGTCAGAACTTAATTTAATTTGTAGGACACCCAATCAGTGTCCACTGAGAATCAGAGAATTCCTTGGTGGTTTTGGAAAACAAATATCAGAGTGAGGTAGGTTGGACCATGAAGGCTTCTCTGATAAGGTAACATCTGAGCAGAAATCTGAAGAAAATGAGGGAGTGAGCCTTGTGGTTTTCTTGCAGAAGAAACAGCACATGCAAAGGTCCTGAGGCAGGATTATGTTTGCCATAGTCAAGGAAAAGCAAGGAAGCCAGTGTGGCTAGAGCAGAGCAAGAGAGGGCAAGAGTGACTGAAGATGCCAGACCTGTAGGGCTTTAGAGGCCCTCGTACAGACCTTGAAGCTTATGCCGAGAGAGATGCAAAGCCATTCAAAATTTTGAACAGAGGAGTGATAAGAGCTGACTTGCCTTTTAGAAGGACCACTCTGGCTGCTATGTGGAAAATGCTACCTCCAGAGCCTAGCATTTCTCACCATAAGCAGTGAGGAAGCTGATGGCCCAGGGGGGAAGGCAGGTAAAGGGTAACTGGAAAGAGAAATGCAGGATGTTTTGGAATCTAAAAAAGGAGGATCTGACCTAGTCTGAGGATCCAAGGGAAGGCTTTCTGGAGGAATTGATTTTAAGCTGAGACTTAAGGGATGAGTAGGAATAGAGGAGATAAAGAGGGGAGGGGAAGAGCTTTCCAGGGAAAGGAAAAGACACATATAAAGACTCTAGGCATGAAAAAGCATGGACTCATTGGGGGGACCAAAACAACATCAAAGAGGCTGAAGCATAGTAAGCCAGGGCCAGGGTAGTGGGTTAATGCTAGTAAAGGAGGGGCCACGCCTGTAGGGCTGCATCTGGAGTGGTAAGGACTAGTCATAATCCTAAAGCTACAGGGAGCCAGTGAAGGTTTTCCTCAAAAGACTAACACGATCAGATTTGCATTTTCAGAGGATGACTCAGGCACAATATGAAGAATACACTTACTCAGGGGGTGAAAGTGGATGAAGGGAGACCAATTAGGAGACCATGTCTGGGCCAGAGAAGATAAAGGCCTGGACCTGGCAGGAGCAGAGGGGAGGGAGCTAAATAGGTGGGTTTGAAGGATATTTTGGAGGTGGAAGAGAGCACATGTGGTCACTGTTTAGAAGTGGGCAGAGGGGGCCGTAAAGTAGCTCTCCATGACTTTCACCCTTGGGCACCTGGATAGATGGAGGTGCCATTCCTGAGAAAGGGAACCAGAGTCCCACATGGTCTGGAATTCCAGGGCCTTGGCCAATGTTGATCTTGCCTCTTGAGCAGAGCGACCACTGTCCTGTAGGTACAGTGTGCTGGAGCCAGCTTATACCCGCAAGCCAGCTGCTCAGCATCTGGTTTACTTGAAATCAGCTTTGGGGGGAGAATTTACACAATGAGGACAACATTACAAATTACAGCTTTCCTTCCAAAGAGCCAGTTTACAGCACACTACTGTCTGCAAAGAAAACTTGGCCCTGGTTTCAGGCCCTTCAGTGACTGCTTGTTGGTACTTCAGTGGTTTGGGAATACAGGTCATCATTCTCCAATTTTGTTACAAAATGTTGACCTTGCTTCTTGGATTTAATGCATGGGTACCTTCCTATGTATAGCTTATCTTCTCTAGGCTCTTGCCAGAGTTGAGAATGAAAGCAGCTGTGGGACATTGGAAAGAACCGTGACTAACCTTGAGGCACTCCTAGGATACCAATATTGGCTGCCTTTCTGTTTTATGGCTTTCTGGACTTCCTGACTAAACACCTTACCTCCCCTTGATATTTTACCTAATGTCAAGGATAAAAGGATTAGCAGGATATTTGAGAAGGAGGCAGATACTGGAAAGCACAATGGGCAGGTTGCCAGAAGGTTCATCTGTCTGTGCATACATCCATCCATCCGTCCATCCAACAAAAATTTGCTGAGCATCCAGTAAGTGGCATGAGCTTCCTAGTGCTGGGGGTATAAAATCAAAGGCGTTCTTTGGGGTTCTCAACATCACTGGGGAGAAAGACTCATAAATAACTCTAATGCCAATTTTCATCAAGATGTGTTCCACTACAAGTGACAGAAAACCTAACTCAGAATGGCTTGAACAACAAAGACATTTATTGACTCAAATACCAAACAGTCCAGAGGTAGGGCAGTTGCCATGAACATTACATAAATTTTAGTTCCTCTTCTCTGTAATACTCTTGAATTTGCCCTGTTCTATGTGCATTGGTGTCTAAACCAGGCTAGAGATAATATGGCTGCAGCAGTTCCAGCCATCACATCAGATATCACAACAGCCAAAGGAAGAAAGAAAACCATTTCTTCCTGTATCTTTTTTTTTTTTTAAGAAAAGAGGATACTTCTCACAAATTTCCCAGCAGATGTTCCTTCATGTCTTAGTTCCCAGAATCAGGTCATGTGCCCATTCCAAACTTCATCACTGGCAAAGGGAATGAGATAACTCTGATGGGCACAGACTAGTTAGGTTCTATTCCTAATGCTGAGAATGAGGTCACCATCCTCGAGTCTCATGGGGGAAGGAGTAGATACCTGAATAAAACTGAGTTCTGTTAGCAAAGGAGAATGGGGTGAAAGCTCTGGGTGTTTGGCAGGTGGCAAACTGCATCTACTACCGAGGACTAGGGAGATGCTATATCAGAGGTGTATGTACATTGCATGGTGTGGTTCATGGGGAAAGACAAAGTTTTTTCTGGATGAGGGAGGCAGTTGGGAAGATTTCAAAACGGAGGTGACTTGGGAGCTGGGCTGGGGATAAAGAATACAAGGCTGAAAGCAGTGCCAGATCCAGGTTGAGAGGGTCTTCTAAGCCCTTCTCAAAGGATTGCACTAGATCCCACGGGAAGTGTAGAGTCACTACATGTATTCTTAATATTTTAAAATCCTATTTTTAAATTGAGAAATAGGAAAGGGGAAGAAGAATAATCACTTATTGAATGCCTTCTATGTGTTCGATGCCGTGTTGATGCTTTACATAGATTCCCTCCTTTAATCCTCACGACAACTCTATTGGAAAGCTATCACTGCCCCATCTTAAAATGAACAAATGGCTCAGGGATCAGGGACCATGTCCTAATCAAGTAACAGAAGCCCTCGCCGGCTGATGTTTGCTCAGGGATACGCCTGCAGGTGTGGCAGTTCCCAAGCCTCCGATGGGGGCGGGACAGGGCCCTTGCAGTGGAAAGAGCGGGGGCGGCTGTTGCCATGGGAGGTGATGAGCGTCTGGGTTGGAGCCGCAGCGGCAGGGACGGCGAAGAAGTGAAGAGGAGAAGAGAACGGATGTGAATAGGAGCAAAATGCATGGGAATTCACGACCAAAGCCCTGTGTGGGTGAAAAGATGGAATTTTTCAGGACACAGTAGTTCAACTGTAGTCTCTGCTTTGAGAATTCAAATTTGTTCCAACCCTACTGAGATATTAGGGAACATTTTGAGCATACCTGTCCCTCAAAAAACACTAGGTGAAGGCAGAAAACTGCACCTAGTTTAGGAATGCATGATACACATGCATACACACATGCACACACACACGCACACACATACACGCCCCTCAGACATTTACCAGCTTCCTCAGTTCACCACGTGTGTTATGAGTCACACTTATCCACATCTGGGGTGACAACTTTCTGCCTGATTTCCACCACGTCACAATAACCCACAAACTGCAGCCCTTCTGATGCCCACTTCCCCAAGCAAACTTCAGGTCTTTTGAAAGTGCCACATTTATTCTATTATTTACGTATTTCTCAACTATTGAACACGTGTAAGACCATGCTACCATTTAATAGGTTTCTATCTCTTTTTTTTAAATGTCACTGATGAAGTTTCTGAGTGTTGTGCTCATTTTCCCCATGAACCCTGTGGTTTTCATCGATCAATTTTGTACAACAAAATTTTCAAGGATGATTTCAAACTTTTAGGCTTATAATAGGATTAACTATACGTTTAAGGTTTCTGCTTCGAATACCTGGATGTATGATTATTCATTTTATAGAAAGGGGGTTTGGTGGGGGACAGGGGATGTTGCGGCTTTGGCTTTGGGCATACTGAGTTTGAAGTTCCAGCAGTTGGAACTGACTAAAAATATTGATCTGAAGTTCAGGAAAAAAACAACTAGGGGATATGTAAGTAGTTTTGTAGACAATTAGCAAATAGCAAGCCACATAAGTGAGAGAGGCTTCCCAGAGAAAGGTGTGGACGGAGAGAGTCTAGCAGGACACCTGAGGACACCAGCATCCAAAGACAAGGCAGGGAAAGAGGGGCCAGGGAAGGAGCCCGGGCAGTGATGGGGTCAGAGAGGTGGGAGAGTGTGGTGTCAGGAAGTCAAGAGAGGTCAGAGTCCAAGATGGGAAAGGTGGGCCAACAATGTCAAATGTTACAAAGTTCAGATAGAAAGAAGAGTGAAAGGTGTTGGTTGAATCAGGGCATTCGTAATTCATTTTTAGCCATAGGGAGGGCAGGCTTTGGGAGTCTCTTCTCCCAAGATTTTTAGATGTGAAGTGAAGCAAAAGAATGGTATTTTGGAAGGGAGCCAAAGCTGAAGGAAAATTTAAAAGCTGTTTTTAAACACTCCCATTTACCATTGCAACAAAAAGAATAAAATACCTAGGAATAAACCTGCCTAAGGAGGCGAAAGACTTGTACTCAGAAAACTGTAAAACACTGATGAAAGAAATCAAAGATGACATAAACAGATGGAGAAATATACCATGTTCTTGGATTGGAAGAATCAATATTGTGAAAATGACTATACTACCCAAAGCAATCTGCAGATTCAATACAATCCCTATCAAATTACCAATGGCATTCTTCACAGAATTAGAACAAAAAATCTTAAAATTTGTATGGAAACACAAAAGACCCCGAATAGCCAAAGCAATCTTGAGAAAGAAAAACAGAGCTGGAGGAATCAGGCTCCCTGACTTCAAACAATACCACAAAGCTATAGTAATCAAGTCAGCATGGTACTGGCACAAAAACAGAAATATAGATCAATGGTACAGGATAGAATGCCCAGAGATAAACCCAAGCACATATGGGCACCTAATTTATGACAAAGGAGGCAAGAACATACAATGGAGAAAAGACAGGCTCTTCAATAAGTGGTGCTGGGAAAACTGGACAGCTACATGTAAAAGAATGAAATTAGAACACTACCTAACACCATACACAAAAATAAACTCAAAATGGATTAAAGACTTAAATGTAAGACCAGAAACTATAAAACTTTTAGAGGAAAACATAGGAAAAACACTCTTTGACATAAACCACAGCAAGATCTTTTTTGACCCACCTCCTAGAGTAACAGAAATAAAAACAAAACAAAACAAAAAAAAACCAAATGGGACTTAATTAAACTTAAGAGCTTTTCCACAGCAAAGGAAAACATAAACAAGACAAAAAGACAACCCTCAGAATGGGAGAAAATATTTGCAAGTGAAACAACGGACAAAGGATTAATCTCCAAAATATACAAACAGCTCATGGAGCTCAATATCAAAAAAACAAACAATCCAGTTAAAAAATGGGCAGAAGACCTAAATAGACATTTCACCAAGGAAGACATACAGATGGTCGAGAGGCACATGAAAAGATGCTCAACAGCACTAATTGTTAGAGAAATGCAAATCAAAACTACAATGAGGTGTCACCTCATGCCGGTCAGAATGGCCATTATCAAAAAAGCTAGAAACAATAAATACTGGAAAGGGTGTGATGAAAAGGGAACCCGCCTACATTGCTGGTGGGAATATAAATTGATACAACCACTATGGAAAACACTATGGAGGTTCCTTAAAAAACTAAAAATAGAACTACCATATGACCCAGCAATCCCACTACTGGGCATATACCCTGAGAAAAACATAATTCAAAAAGAGTCACGTACCACAATGTTCATTGCAGCTCTATTTACAATAGCCAGGACATGGACGCAACCTAAGTGTCCATAGACAGATGAATGGATAAAGAAGATGTGGCACATATATACAATGGAATATTACTCAACCAGAAAAAGAAACGAAATTGAGTTATTTGTAGTGAGGTGGATGGACCTAGAGTCTGTCATACAGAGTGAAGTAAGTCAGAAAGAGAAAAACAAATACTGTATGCTAACACATACATATGGAATCTAAAAAAAAAAAAAAAAAGGTTCTGAAGAACCTAGGAGCAGGGCAGGAATAAAGACACAGACCTAGAAAATGGACTTGAGGTCACAGGGAGGGGGAAGGGTAAGCTGGGACGAAGTGAGAGAGTGGCATGGACATATATACACTACCAAATGTAAAATAGATAGCTAGTGGGAAGCAGCTGCATAGCACAGGGAGATCAGCTCAGTGCTTTGTGACCACCTAGAGGGGTGGGATAGGAAGGATGGGAGGGAGACGAAAGAGGGAGGAGATATGGGGATATATGTATATGTACAGCTGATTCACTTTGTTATAAAGCAGAAACTAACACACCACTGTAAAGCAATTATACTCCAATAAAGATGTTAAAAAAACAACAAAAAAAATAGTAATAGTAGCAGCAGAGGTAAAACTAATATTAGTTAAAATTATAAGTAAAATTAATGGGTTTCCCTGGTGGCGCAGCGGTTGATAATCTGCCTGCCAATGAAGGGGACACGGGTTCGAGGCCTGGTCTGGGAAGATCCCACATGCCGCGGAGCAACTAGGCCCGTGAGCCACAACTACTGAGTCTGCACGTCTGGAGCTTGTGCTCTGCAACAAGAGAGGCCGCGACGGTGAGAGGCCCGCGCACCGTGATGAAGAGTGGCCCCCGCTCGCCGCAACTAGAGAAAGCCCTCGCACAGAATTGAAGACCCAACACAGCCAAAATAAATAAATAAATAAATAGCATTCCCTTAAAAAAAAAAAAAAGTCCACTTGTGTTGCTTTAAAAAAAAAAAAAAGTAAAATTAATAAAGTAATCTATATTTAGTGTTTTACAGCTTACAAAACTTTTGATAAATTCTTTAATAAAATATTGTTCTTCCAAGTACTTTACCAAACTAAGATGTAATAACAATAATAGTATTCATAAATACAAAATAAACATTTTGGTATGTCAAAAAAGAAAAGGAAGTGGAAGGAGACAGAAAGAGATGGAAATGGTTACGTTTGGAAAGAAAGATGGTCCCTTCCTCCTCTAAGAATGAATAAGGCAAGATGAATTTAGCTATGGCAGAGTTTATACCCCACAGCCTCTATTCTTCTTGGGAATTGAGATAAATGTAAAATAGGACCGCAGTCGCTTAATCGAAAAGGGGCTTATTTTTCTAGCATAATAAGAAGCAACAAGAAAAGCCAGTCTGAGGCTGATGCATGGGCTCAAAATGTCACCAATGCCCAGACTCCTTCTATAGTCCTTCTCTGTCACCATAGGGACAATATGGCAGTTGACACTCCAGATAGCGTGTCTTCATTTCAGGAGGAAACATGGAGAAGGGTAAAGAAATTGCATGCCAGCTATATAGCCTGCTCTTTTTAGATCAGGAAGACAATGGCTTTCCTGAAAGCCCTCACCCAGTGGATTTCCATTTATATCTCACTGGCCAGAACTAAGTCTGGCTGCAAGGGAAGCTGGGTAGTTAGTGTTTTTAGGAAGGAAAAAAGAGATATTGGGTAAACAACTAGCTATGCCTGCTGCACTGACAATAAGTAAGAATGAATTCTCAGGCAATGAAAAGGACACAGTTGGGTTTTGAGAACACAAACTGCTAATAGCACTAATTTGTCCTGGGTTCCATCATCAGCTAGTTGGGTAACTGGGGGCCTAAATTTTTCTCATCTATAAGAGGAGATGCTTAAGCCATATTATTTCTAAGTTTAAAAAAAATTGTACAATCTATAATTCTAAGGGCTTATATAACATCTATTTCTAAAATAGCAGGAGACTATGACTGACTTTCTTGGAAGCCTGAGAAACCTGTTGATGATTCTTCAATAAATTAGTTCAGAAGGGCACAGTGTAGGACCCAGGGAAAATGTTGTCTATAGGTATGTTTAATAAGGCTTACTAGCATATGAAATTCAAGTTTTCAGTTAAATATGCACTTATGAATAGCTCTCTAATATAGACACCTAGAAGTGCAATTGCAGGCTTGAAGCCCATGAGATTTAAAAAATTTAACAGAAATAGCCCTCCAAAAAGACTGTACAAATTTATATTCCTTCCAGCAATGTTCTAGTGTGCCAATTTGCCTAGCAGAAAATACACGTAAACATGAAGAAATAAATATTATGAGTTCTTCTATTCTTTGTCAGACACCATCATATGCCCTTAAAATCATTATTTTATGTGATTCTCCTGGCTACCCTATGAGGTAGGTAGTGTTATTATACCCATCTTAGAGATGAAGAAACTAAGTCTCAGAAAGATTAAACAGCTGCCCAAGGCCAGTCACTTCATCATTGGCAAAATTGAGACTGGAACCTAGGCTTATTTGACACCAAGTCCATTGTCTTAAACCCTGTACTCTACTGCCTTACAACTTCTTCCTACTGGATCTTTAGTCTACATGGAAAAACATGGAAAGACTTGTCTATCTTGCCTCAGGATTCTGTCCAGAAGCCCTGACATTGCAAAGGCTAGAATTTGGTAGAAATCAATACTACCCAGAGTAAGTCTGAGACACCACAAAGCCACAAAGCAGTATTATTCAATAAGAAAACCTTCAAGAATCATACATAAAGAGGTCTCCCTTTTACAGTTCTCAGCAGTGTGAATAACATAGGAATAAAGGAAACTTATTTTCACCTTTTCTTCCCTTTACTCAGTAGGAACTAACTGTGACTTCTGGTTATGCTTTTAAAGAAAGTCTCAGGCTTTTCCTGTTCTTTGTCATAGACCCGAGGTGAGGTTCCCACAGGGCCGTCTCTGCCTATTTGATCCTCCTTGGATACGTGTTCACTCACAGAACCAGGCACTGAACTTCATTTTGTTATAATACATCACCACCACAGGAGGAAAAAGAAACCACTGAATGGAATGGACTGGGATGGTTTTGTCACAACAAGGTCAATAAACTGTAGTAGCGGTTAGTCAGTGACCTGTTCTTGGAATCCTGCTAAGACAGAAGTGGCTAGCACAAGCAAATCGTCAGAGTTTCACCTGGGCCTTTTCAAGTGAGAAAGAAAAAGGGTAGAGGCAGGGTGGGAATGGTCATTACAAATCATGGGGTACCTTGATGAGAGGAAATAACATGGCCTTTGAAAGATGTACAGTCTCTCATCATGGAAATGGACGGGTCATCTTACCAAGCAACGGTCAAGAAAGATGCTTAGATCAGTATGCAAATAACTAATTTAAGAGTCCTCTATCTCAAAGTCTGGAGAATTGTCATCAACTGATATAATCACACGGCTTTTCTTCTTTATTCTATTAATCAAGTAGATTACACTGATTGTTTCTTTTACAGCTTTATTGAGGTTTAACTTGCTTACAATCAAATTCACCCATTCTAAGCATATAGTTTACTGAATTTTGGCACATATACTTACAGCCATGCAACCACCCAATGTCTGCAGGACTTGTGTTTCTCTCTCCCATTCCTGACATAGGTAATTTATATTTTCTCTCTTTTTTTCTTTATCAGTCTTGCTAGGTGTTTACCACTTTGACTAATTTCAGAGAACCAACTTTTGGCTTTATTTTCTCTATTTATCATCTCTTTTCTAGTACATTGACTTGTGCTCTTATCTTTTATTTCCTAATTTTTACTTACTTTGGGTTTAATTTGCTCACTTTGTTTCTAGTTTCTTATGTTGACTATTTAGATTTTTTTTTTGGTAACAGCTTTATTGAGATAGAATTCACATTCTATACAATTCACCCATTTAAAGTGTACAGTATGATGGTTCTTAGTATATTCACAAAGCTGTGCAACCAAAATCAAATACATTTTACAGTATTTTTATCACCCCCAAAAGAAATCCTATACCCTTTATCAGTCACCCCGCCCCTTGCTAACTTCCTCCCTCAGCTCTAAACAACCACTAACCTAATTTCTGTCTTTATAATTTGCCTGTTTGGGACATTTCTTATAAATGGAATCATACAATATGTGGTCTTTTGTGACTGGCTTCTTTCACTAAACATGTTTTCAAGGTTCATGCATGTTGTAACATGTGTCAGCACTTTATTCCTTTTAACCACCAAATAATATTTCATTGTATGGATTCATCACGTTTTATGTATCTATTAATCAATGTATGAATAGATGATTGATTTTAATGTCTTCTTCATTCCTAATATATGAATTTAAAGATGTAAAATTTCCTCTGAGAACTCCTTTAGCTGCATCATATGAACTTTGATATCTTATATTTTCATTATAATTCCATTCAAAATATTTTCAAATTTCCCTTATGAAATAAGTCATGGATTTTTATAAATGTATTGATTAATTTCCAAATGTGTGGGACTTTTGTCTATGTCCTGTAGGTTGAATAATCTCTAAGATCTACCTTCATGTTCACTGTTTCTTCAGCTGCCTCCAAAATGCTGTTAAAAACATCCAATGAATTTTTCATTTCAGTTATTGTACTTTCCAGCTCTAAAATTCCATTGGTTCTGTTTTTATAGTTTCTATTTTTCTGCTGTGATTATCCCATTATGTTCATTTGCTGTGACTATTTTTTTCTTAAATCCTTGAACATATTTATAGTGGTTGCCTTAGTCCTGTCTATTTATTGCAACAGCACCTAGATAATCTCAGAGTTCCTTTTTCTTTTTTTCCCCCTGAGTATGGGTCACATTTTACTGTTACTTTGCATATCTAGTGATTTATAATTGGATGCTGGTTATAAAGAAATGTACAATGTGTAGACTAGATTCTGCTATGTTCCTTTGAAGAGTAATCGTTATTAACTTGGCTAGACTCAAATTCCAAACTATGTTTTCCTGCACTCAACAACAACTGAATTTTCTGCTCAGTTCTTTCAGCTTCCAGTTGATGCCTTTTCCTCCCTTTCCTTCTTTCTTTTTATTCTTTTTTTTTTTTAGATTTTTTTTTTTTTGATGTGGACCAGTTTTTAAAAGTCTTTATTGAATTTGTTACAATATTGCTTCTGTTTTATGTTTTGGTCCTTTGGCCTTGAGGTGTGTGGGATCCTAGCTCCCCAACCAGGGCTTGAACCTGCACCCCCGACATTGGAAGGTGAAGTCCCAACTACTGGACCACCAGGGAAGTCCTTTCTTTTTATTCTTTTCTTTTCCCTTTCTCTCTCCCTCCTTCCCTTCTTCCTTCCTTCCTTCCTTGTCAAGAAGTTGGGTGGATGTTTTAGATAGATTTTGGGTTTCACACCTCCTGCAGTTCATTTTGTTCTAGGATTTCCCCCTTAATTCTGGCTGATCTGCCAGCCTGAACTCTCCCCTGACAACCCAAGACAGTGGATTGTGGGTGTGCTCAGGTAAAAAGTTGCAAACTTGCAAATCTCAAGGTATACTTTCTGCTTTTAATGGTGGACTGCTCTCCACTTTGTTTTACTTTTGATAGGTCTCCAGTGTATTCAAATTGTTTTTTTAAAACATTTTGTTCAGGTTTTATAATTATTGTTTATGAGAGAGTTAGTCCAACCAAGCTGCTCTGCCATTATCAGAAGTCAAAATTTGTTTTCAAACAATTTTTTTAAAAAGCATACCACTTGCAAAGATCTTACAGGGAAGGGATATAGGTATGATGGATCATGAGAATGTGGTTTTGGAAAGAATCAAGATTAACTAAGAATATAAAAATTAAGGAAATATAAGTCTTTATGGGAAAATTACATTCATCTCTCTGAGGTGCTTACATTAGTTTTTAAAAGGGAAAGAACACTGAAAAAGGAGTTAAGCAGTCAAACGATTATACCAAACTTAAAAATCGGTATTTTTCATAGAAGACTTTGTTTAACATCGAAGAGATTGATGCATGGCCGCATGTCATTCTAAGTCTTAAATTTTAAATGTACTCTCTCAAATTGTGGTCAATTGCTATGTTAGATGTCTTCTAGTTGATCCCATCACACTCAAAATATCTATAGCTATAAATGACAAACAACAAGCATTCCTGAGGCTGTCACTAAAGCAGCTGCCACAGAGCCAGTGAGGCTGACGGTGGTAGGGCACAGAGTGATCCCACAGACTCAAGGTCCTAGCTGCTGTGGGGAACGGCAGCACATCAGGTACTGGCCTGTTGGATGAGCAGAGCTCATGACAGATTTTGTCCTCACAGAAAAACTCAGGTTCACTCTTTGGCAAGAAAGTTTTATAGTAAATATCTCATGCAGATCAAAATATTTTAAGTCACATGACTGAAGCTGGTTTTACAAGCAGATAACTGGTTAATGGATTAGCAAGATGGGCCAGTTAAAAACTCCACTATTATCACGGGTTCCCTTGGGTCATGAGTGTTCTCTCAGATTCCACTTTTAAATATGAAACTCCTCCTGTTAAGATCTTAACATTTTGGAATGAAAATATTTTTAAAAATCTTTCCTCCTCTAGAGCTGTGTTATAGCAACATGGGGACTATTGAGTTCAAAGTATCATAATTTTTGCCCTGAAAAAACAGAGCTAATGACCCTAATTTAGATTTTTTTTTTTTAAAGCAAGTTCACATGATCCAACGAACCATCAGGATTTAGGGCCAAAGAGAGTAAGACTTGGCTCTCAAAGATAAACTGAGATCCTGGCTACAAGACAGACGGGATGGGGTACACCATGAAAATGTTATGAGAGGGAAATAAGAGAGAGTTAAAAGGAAGCAAAATAAAAATTCAGTACCATTGTGAAGAGTCATCAACATTTCAAGTTCAAAGCCTTTTAACTGGTCAGGTATTGCTAGTATCTTTAAAAAATTATTTAAAAAAATTTAATTGTGGTAAAACACGTATAACACAAAATCTATCATCTTAACTATTTTTAAGTGCACAGTTCTGTGGCATTACATACATTCACATGGTTGTGCAACCATTGGTATAAACATTATAGCCTTTATGATGGCTCTATGACAGTGTTTCCTAAGGCTAATAGTTTCTCCTTGTGGAAAAAAGACTCAGGGAGAAGACCTTGCTGACTGATGGGTGAAAGTTACAGGGAGGAAGAATTTTGGCTCAACATGAGAAAGAACTTTCTATGTTTAGATCTGAAACAGAAGAACAGGAGGCCGGGGAGCTCTTTTTGAAGGTGAAGAGTGTTCACACAGGGCTCTTAGACCATCTGTTGGGCGTGTTTTGGAAGAGATTCCTGTCATGGGTGGGAGAGGGCCCACTGGACTTCCTCCAACAATGCGATTCGATAGTTGAACTGACTTAGAAATCACTGTACAGTCAGGCTTCATATGAGCTTATTGGAGTTCAAGTACACTAGATTTGGGCTTTAAAATAGTCACACTTAAAACCACTTATTGGCAGGTTATATCCTTTCCTGGTACACTGTCTGCTGGTTTTGTCTAAACTATGAAGAAATAATTAAAAGTAGGATACTTAGGTTTCATGCTTGGTCCAACCACTTATTAACCAAGGGATGTGGGTCAGGTGACTTTCACAAAAAGTCAGCTTTCGCTTAAATGGGCTCTGCTGGCTTCAGGTTTGCCCCATTCCAATTCATTTTCAAAGTTGCTGCCACAGTACTTTTTCTGAGATGCAAATCTAAGCACGTTACCTTTTCCCTCTTAAAAAATAATCTTTAGTGGTACCCTTTCATTTTCAAAATAAAGTTCAAATTTCTAAGCGTGGCATCCAAGGCCATCCTGCTCATCTCTTGAGACTCGTCTCTAAGTCATTCTCTCTCTGAAATGCTAATCTTTAGCTGGAATGAATTATTTCAGTTTTCCGGTCATTATTTGTCTGGTTAACTCCTACATATTCCTTAAGACTCAGCTCAGGTATGGTCTGTTTCAGGAAGATGTCCCCATTTTCCCTTATGGCTTAGCCAGAGCACTCTCATCATCTGTGGCCATGACTATGAGCATCATAGAATAAGCTTGGGGGGGACTTTCAGCTCTTTAGGAAGAAAAATAAAGTTTGATTCCTACCTCAATCCATATATCATAATAATTTCCCAGTGGATTAAAAAATAGGAGGATTAAAAAATAATCTTGGAGTGGTGAAAATCTTTGAATATATGACATAAAACACAGAAGCCAATTTAGAAAGACTATTAGATACAATTACGTAAATGTTTTTGAATTCTCCTTGTTAAAAACATTATAAAATATCTAAATTTAAGATATTTAGATATATCTCTAAATATATCTCATATAGAGCCTCTACACATCTCATATAGAGCCTCTACACATCAATAAAGAAAACAAACACATAGAAAGAGGCAAAGAACATAAATAGTATGCATAAAAGAGTTACATGTGGCTTTTAAACAAATGAAAAGATAAAATTTATTATAAACTATATTAATAGTAAGAGAAGTGCAAATTAAAACTGCAATGGAATACCAGTTTTCATCACTTGATTAGCAAAGGTTTTAAAATTTGAAGACATTGTTGGCAAAGATATGTGAAAACAGGCATTCCATTCATACACTGCTGGTGGAAGTATAAATTGGTATGATCTTTATGGTAATAATTATCAAAATTACAAGTGCATATACCCTTGATCCAGCAACTTTACTGGTAGGACTTTATTCATAAAGTTGCACAGGAGCAAAGTGACAGATTGATGAAGCTTTCCTTCTTTTTCTGTTCACTGCAAAAAATTTTAAACATGGGAATTATCTGTTTCTTGAAAGTCTCCTAAAACTTGCCTGTAATACATTTGGTATTTTGAAGGTGGTGGGTTTATGTGTACTTTAAATTATTGATTCAATTTCTCTAGTAAGTATTGGTTTATACAGATTTTCTACTTTTTCTTAGGTTAATTTTAATAATTGCTTCTTAAAGTAATTTTGGTAATTCACATTTTTCTAGAAAAAATACATATTTTATCTAAGTTTTTCAATTTAATGGCCACATTCATTTGTATCATTGTACTATTGATTTTTAATATAGTTACTGTGCCTGTTATTACATCCTCCTTTTTGTTAATATTGTTTATTTGAACTTCTTTTGGTTTTGTTTCAGTCTTTCTAGGTATTGTATCTCTTAATTTTTCAGAGTGAAAGTTCTTGTTTTTGTTGAATCTCTCCATTGTTCATTTTTTATGTCATCAACATTTTTTCATATCTTAAGTTTTTTCTTCATATTACTTTCTTTGGATTTACTTTATTATTCAATTTTTTTAGGTATCTGAGCATAAGGATTTACTTATTTATTTTAAATATTTCTTGTTTTAATAAATTTATTTAAAGCTATAATTTTCCCTCTGAATACTACTTTAGCTGTTTTCCACAGGTTTTAACATGTGTTTTTGTTTTCCATCTTAAATATTTTATAGTTTCTTCTGATTTCCTCTTTAGCTCATGAGTTATTCAAGTTAATTTTCCCCAACATTTTGCTTTGTAAAATTTTATTTTGAAAAATTTCCAAAGAGTAGAAAAACTGAAATACTTACACAATGAATTGAAATAATTGTAAAATGAACACCCTTATACTATTTACTTAGATTTACAAGTTAGGAACATTTTGCCACATTTTTTCTCCATTAACTTTTTTTTTTGATGAACCATTTGAATGCAAGTTGCAGACATCATGCCTCTTCATCCCTAACTAAATATTCACTGTTATTGTTATTGGTAGACTTTTTATTGTTAATCTCTCTTAAAGCCTATTAAACACTTTTTTATTAAATTCTATTTTGTCTGCTATTAATATTGGTACATAGGCTTTCTTTTTTTTCTTTTACATCTTTATTGGAGTCTAATTGCTTTACAATGGTGTGTTAGTTTCTGTGTATAGGCTTTCTTTTGATTGGCATTTGCATGGTAATTTATTTTCACTTCTTTATTTCAAACCTTTTTTTGGGGGAAGTAGTTTGTTTAGTCATGTTTCTAATAAGCTGTTTACCTGGGTTTTACACCAACAATAACTATCTGAGAAAGAAATTAGGAAAACAATCCATTTACAATAGTATCAAAAACAAAATACTTAGGAATAAACTTAACTAAGGAGGTGAAAGACTTATACACAGAAAACTACAAAACATTGTTAAAAGAAATGAAAGAAGACACAAACAGATTGAAACATCCCATGTTTATGGGCTGGAAGACTAAATATTGTTAAAATGTTCATATTACTAAAAGCAATCTACAGATTCAATACAATCCCTATCAAAATCCTAAGAGTACTTTTTACAGAATAGAAAAATAATTCTAGAATTTATTTGGAACCATGAAGGACTGCAAAGAGCCAAATTAATCTTGAGAAAGAAGGACAAACCTGGTGGCATCACACTTTTGTAATATATTTTGATTTCAAAATATATTACAAAGCTACAGTAATTAAACTGATATGGTATGGCATAAAGGCAGACATATAAACCAAGGGGACAGGAATACATCCATGCATGTAGTCAAATGATCTTTGATGAGGGTGCCAAGAACACACACTGAGGAAAGGATAGTCTCTTTAACAAATAACGTTGGGAAAATTGGATATACACATACATAAGTGTGAAATTAGACCCTTATCTTATGCCATACACAAAAATCAACTCAAAATGGATTAAAGACTTATAAAGTAAGAACAAAACTGTAAATCTCATAGAACAAAACATGGGAGAAAAGCTTCAGGACATTGGTCTTGGAAATGATTTCATGGCTATGACACCAAAAGCACAGGCAACAAAAGCAAAAATAGATGAGTAGGACTACATCAAACTAAAAAACTTTTGCACAGCAAAGCAAACAACATAGTGAAAATGCAACCTACATAATGGGAGAAAATATTTGCAAACCATACATCTGGAAAAGGGTTAATTCCAAATATCCAAGGAACTCTTATAACTCAATAGCAAAAAACCCTAATAGCCTAATTTAAAAATGGACCAAAGGCTTGAATACTTCTCCAAAGAAGACACACAAATGGCCAACAGGTATATGAAAAGATGCTCAGTGTCACTAGTCATCAGGGAAATGCAAATCAAAACCACAGGGACTTCTCTGGTGGTGCAGTGGTTAAGAATACCCCTGCCAATGCAGGGGACACGGGTTTGATCCCTGGTCTGGGAAGATCTCACATGCTGTGGAGCAACTAACCCCATGGACCACAACTACTGAGCCTGTGCTCTAGAGCCTGTGCACCACAACTACTGAGCCCATGTGCCACAACTACAGAAGCCTGCGCACCTAAAGCCCATGCTCCGCAACAAGAGAAGCTACCTCAATGAAAAGCCTACCCACTGCAATGCAGAGTAGCCCCCACTCACCGCAACTAGAGAAAGCCCACGCTCAGCAACAAAGACCCAACGCAGCCAAAAAAAAAAAAATCCAATTCCTCCTACATTTAAAAACAAACAAACAGAAAACAAAACCACAATGAGATATCATTTCATATCTGTTTAGATAGCTGTTATCAAAAAAAGAAAAAAAAAAGACAGAAATGTTGGGGAGGATGTGGAGAAATTGGAACCTTGTACACTGTTGGTGAGAATGCAAAATGGTGCAGCCACTATGGAGAACAGTATGGAGATGCTTAAAAAATTAAAAATTACAACTAGAGCTACCATATGATCCAGTAATCCCACTTCTGTATATTTATCCAAAAGAATTGAAACCAGGATCTTGAAGAGATATTAGCACTCCCATATTCATTGTAGCACACAATATCCAAGATGCGGAAACAACCTAAATGTCTGTAGGCAGATGAATGGATAAAGAAAATGTGGTATAAACATATAATGCAATATTATTCAGACTTAAAAAAACAAAGAAATTCTGCAATATGCAACAACATGGATGAACCTTGAGGACAGCATGCTAAGTAAAATAAGCCAGTCACAGAAGGACAAATACTGAATGATTCCACTTGCATAAGCTATCTAAAATAATCAAACTCGTAGAATCAGAGAGTAGAATGGTAGTTACCAGGGAGTGCGGGTAGGATGGAAATGAAGAGTTCTATACACTTAAAAATTTAAGAGGGTAGATCTTATGTTAAGTGTTCTTACCACAGAAAAATAAAACAAGCAATTTGTTAATCTCTATATTTTTATTGCAGAGTTAACTAACTTACATTTATTGTTATTTGATATATTTGGAATAATTTCTATCATTTTATTTTATATTGATATTTTCAGTTTGCTATTTTTTCCTTTGCTTCTTTCTTTCTTCTCTTATACCTTCTGTGGAATATGACAAAATTGAAGATACTTTTCTTTTTTTCCCTTCTTCTGGATTTGGAGCTATACATTGTATCATTGCATTTCTGTTCTTTTAATGACTACTGTTTTTTTGGTTTTGTTTTGGCTACAAAAAACTATGTCACACATATATATTCAGATGTTACCATTAATATTTCTAAATCTTTGGTGGTCAACTGTAAGCAAGAGAGAACATAAAGGTTCTGTAGTGCTTGGGACCTCCCTGCAACTTTGCCTCTCCAAATGTGGTACAGGACCAGTAGAATGGTCATCACTTGACTGCCTCAGGTTAGAAATGCAGGCTGGCCCAACCCCAGACCTACTGAATGAAAAGATACTTTCAACAAGATCTTTGGGTAATTTTGCATACACATTAAATTTTGAGAAGCACAGTTCTAGACATCATCATACCATTGTGATGTTTTCTTTTTATCTCCTGCTAGAATGTGACCAATATACATAGAAACATCATCTTTTATAATTCTATCCCTTAGACCTACACAGCAATTGGTACAGAGTGGATGTTCAATAAATGCTTACAGGATGAATAAAATGGGGATAATGACACTCCTACTAAGAAGTTGTTTGCTTTTGGTGAGGGCTGCACTTAAGGCTGGCTGCTGCTTTCTTACCAAGGTTTGTTTTAACTATCACCCTCTAGCAAATAATTGGACCCACTCTACCTTGGGCCCACCAACACTATCTGTCATTTCATAACCACATAGGAAAAGTTCTTTCACCTCTTGATGGAGCTGTTAACTTGGGGATTTAAGAAAGATTTTTTAAAAGTCAGAGATCAGAGAGCTGTTTATTTAGTGGCATATGTTAGGTTAGAATATTAGAAACATCCCAGAAAAAGTCCTTAAAAATAGGCCCAAGGAGAATGGAATTAGATTTGGCAACAGCCATTCTTCCTTGCCTAGAGGAGAGGAGCAGATGAAAGGAGTCCTGAAATTTATCAGGAATAGAGTAAGAAAGGGGGGAAGCAAGGGAAGAATAAGGATGGCAAAGGGGGAAGACAAGAGTAGAAAGAAAAATATATATGGGAAGAAAAGAAATTTTCCATCAGCATCAGGTGCAAGGACAGAGAAGAGAAGGAAATTTTTAGCATCCCATCTAGTGCTTAATGCTTGATAAGTGACCACTGAATTAAACGCAAATGCTTTAGCCTGACATTCAGAATTCTCCACTTAACATCCAAATCTCTCCCTTCAGCCACATTTTCCATTATCCCTGTGTGTGTGCCCCACTTCAGCCAAACCACGTCGCTTATATTTGTCCTTTGTTGATCTGGGTCATTGCTCACAATGCCCTCTTGATCTGGACTGTCCCCTTGTTATATTTCCTTCTATAAAAATTCTACTAATCCTTCAAGGCTCTTCCAAAATGCCCCTCTTCCTTGAAGGCTTTCTTTTATTCTCTCCAATGGATGCCCTAGTCTCCCTCCTTGCAGAGAATCCTTTTCTGTGACTTTTATCTTCAAGTCGTTATTTGTGTACTTGTTTTCTCTTATTCAACTGCAAATGTCATTGACCACTTTGTCTCTCAATCTCCTAGAGTACAGCCCAGTGCAGATCAATGCAGAAGGCATCTATTGGGCATGGAAAGTGAAACGATTTCAGTTTATTTGCAGTGAACTGATTTGGACCTTACCTGGAGATAGAGTGACTTCCTTCTCAAAAACTTACCCCTCACTCTATTTTAAAACTATATATGTGTTTAAAATTATATACATTTTTTTTCTTTTTTTGGCCAGGCAGATCTGTCTTTTTTTTTCTGACTGAACAACAGCTTGGTCCCATGGAGAATTCCTCTCCCATCCCCTACTGCTGATGGCTCATCTTCAAACATGCATTTAACTTGGATTACTAACAGAGCAAGCTATTCTCACCCATAGTTTTGACCACTCATGAGTGGCCTAGGAGGTTAACGATGTGTCATAATTTATGATCTTCCAGGGACTTGGATTTATAAGAGCTGCCTCGTGTGAAAGTGTAAACCACTTGAAGATGGGCATACCCAGCTGACCACCCACCATATTTCAACACAGCTTTGTTGTTTGCTAGTCACTTTAGAATTCTGTTGACTCAGGAGGGGAAAGCCTAGAGTCTCAAAGAGGTAACTGGACTCAGATATGTTTGTTCGGCCTACGCAGTGTTGATTTGTATCAAATTTAGAAAAACACATTGGTTACCAACATTTTTAAAAATTCTGATATATTTTTATTAAAGTCCAGAGTTTATATTAGGGTTCATTCTTTACATTGTGCAGTTCTATGGGTTTTGACAAATGGATAATGTCATTTATCCTCCACTATATCATAGAGAGTAGTTTCATCACCCTAAAGATCCCCCATGGTCCTCCTTTTCATTCCTCCCTCCCTTCTCCCAACCCCCTGACAACCACTGATCTTTTCAGTGTCTCTATAGCTTTGTCTTTTCCAAAATGTTATATGGTTGAGCTCATACAGTGTGTATAGAGTTTTCAGACCAGCTTCTTTCACTTAGCAATATGCATTTCAGGTTCCTTCATGTCTTTTCTTAGCTTAATAGCTCACTTCTCTTTAGTGCTGAATAATATTCCATTGTTTGGATGGATCATGATTTGTTTATCCATTCACCTGCTGTAGGATACCTTGGTTATTCTAGGTTTTAGAAATTATGAGTAAAGCTGCTATAAACATTTCTTTTTGCTTTGTTTTGAATTTTTGAACTTTATTTTATTTATTTTTTATACATCAGGTTCTTATTAGTTATCCATTTTACACATATTTGTGTATACATGTCAATCCCAATCTCCCAATTCATCATACCACCCCCCACCCCCCACCGCTTTCCCACCTTGGTGTCCATACGTTTGTTCTCTACATCTGTGTCTCAATTTCTGCCCTGCAAACCGGTTCATCTGTACAATTTTTCTAGGTTCCGCATATATGCATTAATATACAATATTTGTTTTTCTCTTTCTGACTTACTTCACTCTGTATGACAGTCTCTAGATCCATTCACATCTCTACAAATGACTCAATTTCGTTCTGTTTTATGGCTGAGTAATATTCCATGGTATATATGTACCACCTCTTCTTTATCCATTCGTCTGTCGATGGGCATTTAGGTTGCTTCCATGTCCTGGCTATTGTAAATAGTGCTGCAATGAACACTGGGGTGCATGTGTCTTTTTGAATGATGGTTTTCTCTGGGTATATGCCCAGTAGTGGGATTGCTGGATCATGTGGTAATTCTATTTTTAGTTTTGTAAGGAACCTCCATACTGTTCTCCATAGTGGCTGTATCAATTTACATTCCCACCAACAGTGCAAGAGGGTTCCCTTTTCTCCACACCTTCTCCAGTATCTGCTGTTTGTAGATTGTCTGATGATGCCCATTCTAACTGGTGGGAGGTGATACCTCATTTTAGTTTTGATTTGCATTTCTTTCATAATTAGTGATGTTGAGCAGCTTTTCATGTGCCTCTTGGCCATCTGTATGTCTTCTTTGGAGAAATGTCTATTTAGGTCTTCTGCCCATTTTTGGATTGGGTTGTTTGTTTTTTTAATATTGAGCTGCATGAGCTGTTTATATATTTTGGAGATTAATCCTTTGTCCATTGATTCGTTTGCAAATATTTTCTCCCATTCTGAGGGTTGTCTTTTCGTCTTGTTTATAGTCTCCTTTGCTGTGCAAAAGCTTTTAAGTTTCATTAGGTCCCATATGTTTATTTTTGTTTTTATTTCCATTTCTCTAGGACTTGGGTCAAAAAGGATCTTGCTGTGATTTATGTCATAGAGTGTTCTGCCTATGCTCTCCTCTAAGAGTTTTACAGTGTCTGGTCTTACATTTAGGTTTCTAATCCACTTTGAGTTAATTTTTGTGTATGGTGTTAGGGAGTGTTCTAATTTCATTCTTTTACATGTAGCTGTCCAGTTTTCCCAGCAACACTTATTGAATAGACTGTCTTTTCTCTATTCTATATCCTTGCCTCCTTCGGCATAGATTAGTTGACAATAGGTGTGTGGGTTTATCTCTGGGCTTTCTATCCTGTTCCATTGATCTATATTTCTGTTTTTGTGACAATACCATATAGTCTTGATTACTATAGCGTTGTATTATAGTCTGAAGTCAGGGAGTCTGATTCCTCCAGCTCCGTTTTTTTCCCTCAAGACTGCTTTGGCTATTCAGGGTCTTCTGTGTCTCCATACAAATTTTAAGATTTTTTGTTCTAGTTCTGTAAAAAATGCCATTGGTAATTTGATAGGGATTGCACTGAATCTGTAGACTGCTTTGGGTAGTATAGAAATTTTCGCAATATTGATTCTTCCAATCCAAAAACATGGTATATCTCTCCATCTGTTTGTATCATCTTTAATTTCTTTCATCAGTGTCCTACAGTTTTCTGCAAACAGGTCTTTTGTCTCCCTAGGTAGGTTTATTCCTAGGTATTTTACTCTTTTTTGTTGCAATGGTAAATGGGAGTGTTTCCTTAATTTCTCTTACAGATTTTTCATCATTAGTGTATAGGAATGCAAGAGATTTCTGTGCATTAATTTTGTATCCTGCAACTTTACCAGATTCACTGATTAGCTCTAGTAGTTTTCTGGTGGCATCTTTAGGATTCTCTATGGATAGTATCATGTCATCTGCAAACAGTGACAGTTTTACTTCTTCTTTTCCGATTTGTATTCCTTTTATTTCTTTTTCTTCTCTGATTGCTGTGGCTAAAACTTCCAAGACTATGTTGAATAATAGTGGTGAGAGTAGACATCCTTGTCTCGTTCCTGATCTTAGAGGAAATGCTTTCAGTTTTTCACCATTGAGAATGATGTTTGCTGTGGGTTTGTCATATGTGGCCTATTTATGTTGAGGTAGGTTCCCACTATGCCCACTTTCTGGAGAGTTTTTATCATAAATGGGTGTTGAATTTTGTCAAAAGCTTTCTCTGCATCTATTGAGATGACCATATGGTTTTTCTTCTTCGATTTGTTAATATGGTGTATCACATTGATTGATTTGCGTATATTGAAGAATCCTTGCATCCCTGGGATAAATCCCACTTGATCGTGGTGTATGATCCTTTTAATGTGTTGTTGGATTCTGTTTGCTAGTATTTTGTTGAGGATTTTTGCATCTATATTCATCAGTGATATTGATCTGTAGTTTTCTGTTTTGGTAGTATCTTTGCCTGGTTTTGGTATCAGGGTGATGGTGGCCTCATAGAATGAGTTTGGGAGTGTTCCTTCCTCTGCAATGTTTTGGAAGAGTTTGAGAAGGATGGGTGTTAGCTCTTCTCTAAATGTTTGATAAATTCACTTGTGAAGCCATCTGGTCCTGGACTTTTGTTTGTTGGAAGATTTTTAATCACAATTTCAATTTCAGTGCTAGTGATTGGTCTGTTCATATTTTCTACTTCTTCCTAGTCTAGTCTTGGAAGGTTATACCTTTCTAAAAATCTGTCCATTTCTTCCAGGTTGTCCATTTTATTGGCATAGAGTTGCCTGTAGTAGTCTCTTAGGATGCTTTGTATTTCTGCAGTGTCCGTTGTCACTTCTCCTTTTCATTTCTAATTTTCCTGATTTGAGTCCTCTCCCTCTTTTTCTTGATGAGTCTGGCTAAGGGTTTATCAATTTTGTTTGTCTTCTCAAAGAACCAGCTTTTAGTTTTATTGATCTTTGCTATTGTTTTCTTTCTTTCTATTTCATTTATTTCTGCTCGGATTTTTATTATTTCTTTCCTTGTACTAACTTTGGGTTTTGTTTGTTCTTCTTTCTCTAGTTCCTTTAGGTGTAAGGTTAGATTGTTTACTTGAGATGTTTGTTGTTTCTTGATGTAGGATTGTATTGCTATAATCTTCCCTCTTAGAACTGCTTTTGCTGCATCCCATAGGTTTTGGATCGTCGTGTTTTCATTGTCATTTGTCTCTAGGTATTTTTTGATTTCCCCTTTGATTTCTTCAGTGATCTCTTGGTTATTAGGTAACATATTGTTTAACCTCCGTGGGCTTGTGTTTTTTACGTTTTTTCCCCTGTAATTGATTTCTAATCTCATAGCACTGTGGTCAGAAAAGATGCTGGATATGATTTTAATTTTCTTAAATTTACTGAGGCTTGATTTGTGACCCAAGATGTGATTTATCCTGGAGAGTGTTCTGTGTACACTTGAGACGAAAGTGTAATCTGCTGTTTTTGGATGGAATGTCCTATAAATATCAATTAAATCTATCTGGTCTATTGTGTCATTTAAAGCTTCTGTTTCCTCATGAATTTTCTGTTTGGATGGTCTGTCCATTGGTGTAAGTGACGTGTTAAAGGCCCCCACTATGATTGTGTTACTGTCGATTTCCTCTTTTATAACTGTTAGCAGTTGCTTTATGTATTGAGGTGCTCCTATGTTGGGTGCATATATATTTAAAATTGTTATATCTTCTTCTTGGATTGATCCCTTGATCATTATGTAGTGTCTTTCTTTGTCTCTTGTAACATTCTTTATTTTAAAGTCTATTTTATCTGATACGAGTATTGCTACTCCAGCTTTCTTTTGATTTCCATTTGCATGGAATATCTTTCTCCATCCCCTCACTTTCAGTCCCTATGTGTCCCTGAAGTGGGTCTCTCGTAGACAGCATATATTTGGGTCTTGTTTTTGTATTCATTCAGCAAGCCTGTGTCTTTTGGTTGGAGCATTTAATCCATTCACGTTTAAGGTAATTATTGATATGTATGTTCCTATTACCATTTTCTTAATTGTTTTGGGTTTGCTTTTGTAGGTCCTTTTCTTCTCTTGTGTTTCCCATTTAGAGAAGTTTCTTTAGCATTTGTTGTAGAGCTGGTTTGGTGGTGCTGAATTCTCTTAGCTTTTGCTTGTCTGTAAAGCTTTTGATTTCTCCATAGAATCTGAATGAGATCCTTGCTGGGTAGAGTAATCTTGGTTGTAGGTTCTTCCCTTTCATCACTTTAAATATGTCATGCCACTCCCTTCTGGTTTGTAGAATTTCTGCTGAGAAATCAGCTGTTAACCTTATGGGAGCTCCCTTGTATATTATTTGTCATTTTTCCCTTGCTGCTTTCAATAATTTTTCTTTGTCTTTAATTTTTGCCAGTTGGATTACTATGTGTCTTGGCATGTTTCTCCTTGGGTTTATCCTGTATGGCACTCTCTGCGCTTCCTGGACTTGGGTGGCCATTTCCTTTCCCACGTTAGGGATGTTTTCGACTATAATCTTTTCAAGTATTTTCTCGGGTCCTTTCTCTCTTTCTTCTCCTTCTTGGACCCCTATAATGTGAATGTTGGTGTGTTTAATGTTGTCCCAGAGGTCTCTTAGGCTGTCCTCATTTCTTTTCATTCTTTTTTCTTTATTCTGTTCCACAGCAGTGAATTCCACTATTCTGTCTTCCAGGTCACTTATCTGTTCTTCTGTCTCAGTTATTCTGCTATTGATTCCTTCTAGTGTAGTTTTCATTTCAGTTATTGTATTGTTCATCTCTGTTTGTTTGTTCTTTAATTCTTGTAGGTCTTTGTTAAACATTTCTTGCATCTTCTCGATCTTTGCCTCCATTCTTTTTCCGAGGTCCTGGATCATCTTCACTATCATTATTCTGAATTCTTTTTCTGGAAGGTTGCCTATCTCCACTTCATTTAGTTGTTTTTCTCGGGTTTTATCTTGTTCCTTCATCTGGTACATAGCCCTCTGCCTTTTCATCTTGTCTATCTTTCTGTGAATGTGTTTTTTGTTCTACAGGCTGCAGGATTGTAGTTCTTCTTGCTTCTGCTGTCTGCCCTCTGGTGGATGAGGCTATCTAAGAGGCTTGTGCAAGCTTCCTGATGGGAGGGACTGGTGGTGGGTAGAGCTGGCTCTTGCTCTGGTGGGCAGAGCTCAGTAAAACTTTAATCCGCTTGTCTGCTGATGGGTGGGGCTGGGTTCCCTCCCTGTTGGTTGTTTGGACTGAGGCGACCCAACCCTGGAGCCTACCCAGGCTCTTTGGTGGGGTTAATGGTGGACTCTGGCAGGGCTCACGCCAAGGAGTACTTCCCAGAACCTCTGCTGCCAGTGTCCTTGTCCTTATGGTGAGACACAGCCACCCCCGCCTCTGCAGGAGACCCTCCAACACTAGCAGGTAGGTTTGGTTCAGTCTCCTATGGGGTCACTGCTCCTTCCCCTGGGTCCCAATGTGCACGCTACTTTGTGTGCGCCCTCCAAGAGTGGAGTCTCTGTTTCCCCCAGTCCTGTCGAAATCCTGCAATCAAATTCCACTAGCCTTCAAAGTCTGATTCTCTAGGAATTCCTCTTCCCGTTGCCGGATCCCCAGGTTGGGAAGCCTGACGCGGGGCTCAGAACCTTCACTCCAGTGGGTGGACTTCTGTGATATAAGTGTTCTCCAATTTGTGAGTCACCCACCCAGCAGTTATGGGATTTGATTTTATTGTGATTGTGCCCCTCCTACCGTCTCATTATGGCTTCTCCTTTGTCTTTGGATGTGGGGTATCTTTTTTGGTGAGTTCCAGTGTCTTCCTGTTGATGATTGTTCAGCAGTTAGTTGTGATTCCGGTGCTTTCACAAGAGGGAGTGAGAGCACGTCCTTCTACTCCACCATCTTGAACCAATCTCCTCTGCTATAAACATTTGTGTGCAGGTTTTTGCGTGGACACAAGTTTTCAACTAATTTGTGTAAATAACAAGGAGCATGACTGATGGATTATATGGTAAGACTGTGTTTAGCTTTGTAAGAAACTGCTAAACTGTCTTCTAAAGCAGTAATGAATGAGATTTTCTGTTGCTCCACATCCTCACCAGCATTTGGAGTTGTTAGTGCTTTGGATTTTAGCCATTCTAATAGATGTGTAGTGGTGTCTCATTTTTTAAATTTGCAGTTCCCTAATGACACATGATATAGAGCATCTTTTCATATGTTATTTGCCATCTGCATTTCTTCTTTGGTGAAGTGTTTGTTCAGGTCTTTTGTCTATTTTAATTGTGTCGTTTGCTTTATTGTTGAGTTTTAAGCACTCTTTGTGTATTTTGGATACAATGCCACAATATATGCATTTTGTAAAGATTTTCTCCAAGTCTGTGGTTTGTCTTTTCATTCTTCTTAACAGTGTCTTTCACAGAGCAGAAGTTTTAAATTTTAATGAAGCCCAACTTATTAGCTTTTCCTTTCAGGGATTGTATTTTTTTGGTGTCTTATCAAAAAAGTCATCACCAAATCCAAGCTCACCTGGATTTTCTCCTATGGTACCTTCTAGAAGTATTATATTTTAAACCTAGGACTATGATGATCCATTCTGAGTTCATTTTGTGAAAGGTCTCAGGTCCGGATCTATGTTAATTTTTTTTTTGCCCGTGAATGTGCTGTTGTTCTAGCATCATTTATTGAAAAGACATCCTTTCTCCATTGAATTGCCTTTGGTCCTTTGTCAAAGATCAGTTGGCTATATTTATGTGGGTCTATTTCTGTGCTCTCTATTTTGTCTCATTGAACTATTTGTCTATTCTTTTACCTATACCACTCTGCCTTGATTACTGTAGCTTTGTAGTAAGTCTTGAAGTTGGGTTGTGTCAGTCCTCTGACTTTGTTCTTCTTTAGTATTGTTTTGGCTATTCTTGGTCTTTTGCCTTTCCATATAAACTTGAGAATCAGCTTATTGATGCCCACAAAATAACTTACTGGAATTTTGACTGGGATTGTGTGGAATCTACAGGTCAAGTTGGGAAGAACATACATCTCAACAATGTCAAGTCTTTGTAGCCATAAACATGAAACACCTCTCTGTTTTATTTACATCTTTGATTTCTTTCATCAGAGTTTTGCAGTTTTCCTCATAAAGATCTTATACATATTTTATTATATTTGTACCTAGGTATATAAATTTTTTGTGCTAATGGAAATGGTGATTTTTTTCTAATTTCAAATTCCCATTGTTCATTTCTAGTATATAAGAAAGCAATTGACGTTTGTATATTAATTTTGTATCCTGCAAACCTGCTCTAATTGCTTATTAGTTCCAATTCTTTGGGATTTTCTACATAGAATATCATGTCATCTGTGAACAAAGACAGTTTTATTTCTTCTTTCCTAAATCTATATATCTTGTATTTCCTTTCCCTGTTTTATTGCATTAACTAGTATTTCTAGTCTAAAATTAGGATATTTAATATAAATATCTATATTTCTGGCTTCTCTTGAAAAAAATAGAGAACTGGGCAAGCAGCCTATCTTGGAAGAAGTTGGCTGGAGTTGAGATGGAGTATCTGCTTCTAGTTTACTGCAGTCCCCACCATTCATGGTCACAACACTTTGCTCCTTTGTGAAAACTGGCAATCAAGAGAGGATTAAAATTTCTGTTTAAATTGAAAACATGGTCAAGGTATACCAAGATCTTCACAAAAATCAGAGAACAATCTCCATGGGCATGTGACTTGTAGGAAAGCCAGACCCTCCATAAACAGCTCCTTGTTCAAGTATATGGGAATTTTTAAGATTTCCAAATACCTCCTTGTGAATGTCAATGGTCTACTAAACAGGCAGCCCCCATCTCATACCACCTCACTCACAGCTGCCTCAGCCTATCCCTTAGATTTCAGAGTTCTGCTCTTGATCTACCCCTGTCCCTACACCATTGCCATTTCATGTCAGTCTTCCTGCTTCTGCCATTATTCTTTCAGGGAACACCTTGCTATATCAGGAATCCAGCAGGGTGGACACATGCCGTTAGTGCTCTAAATCCACGACTGCCCTAGAATTTTTTGTGCGCTTTGGTTCAGATGTATTACGGGTTAACAGGCTGCACTGAGCGGACTTAGGAACTTTATCACAACGATCACACCATTTCTATGAGAATGTGTTGGAATTCCAAACAAATAACTTAAGATGGAATACAACTTGTCACTAAGTTGAGGCCACCTGCAGCCCAGTAAGGGCAGGAAGACCATTTTGACAAAGAGACATCAGCCACTTCGCTGCTTTGTGCCAGGCTGGCCAAAGCTAGAGTTTGTGCGTAGAGCTACAGTATGTCACTGTGTGTATGTGTGTGTGCGGGTGCGCTCACACGCATGTGTGTTGCACATGCATGCAAGCATGCATGCACATGGGGGAGGAGCAGGGAAGGAGGGAAAGAAGCATCATCACAGTTTGCCCAGCGTTCAGATTCTAATATTTGACTTTTCAGAACTTTGGCCCTTATTATCTTTAGGTGTTACACTTCCTTTCTCCTTCGTTGCTGATTGTCATTGGCTGCACACAGGCAACCAGTTTCAAGAATCTCCTTTTGAATCTCAGAAGAAAGTTATCTAATTCATAGGGCAACAAAGCCAGGTATGGGAATGGTCAGATTTCTTCTTGAAGCTATGAGCTAGTGATTCTCAACCTGGATGCATGTTAGAATCACTAAGGAGCTTTAAAAACCTACCAGTGCCTGGCCCTACCTCAGAACAATTGAACCAGATTCTCCAGGGTGATGCTCAGGAATTCAGTGTGTATGTGTATGTATGTGCACGTACACACACACACACACACACACACACACACGTGGTTCTAATGTGCAAATTCAGTTAAGAAGTACTGCTCTAAGGGTATGATGCTCAAGCTTGTACCCTTTCAGATGCGATGTTAAGATCTAATCATCTTGCCCCCTAACCTGTTCCACTGTGTGAGAACTCAGAGAAAAGACAGCCATTTATGAACCAGGGGGATGTCCTGTACTAGAAACAGAATCTGCCAAAGTTTTGACCTTGGACTTCCCAGAATCCAGAACTGTGAGAAATAAATGACTGTTGTTTGGGAAAAAACAGAAAAAAATCTAATCATCTTATCTGAGCAAGGATCCTACGCCCACCCCTGCAGAGGAGGCTGCTTATAGACATTTTTCTTTAGTGACATGACAGGCACCTGATACTTTAGAAGGGAACTGGATCTCCTTTTTAATAAACCATGTTTTCTCTTTCAAGAGAAGAGGAAAAGGTGAAATTGACATCTACCAAGATAATTGAAGCAAATAACTCCAGGCACAGATGACAAAAAGTTCTTCCACATATCCATTAAATAAAGGTAACTGCTGCTTTTACAAGAAATGTAATTTGTACTAAATCTTCCCCTCTTTGGAACTATCTATAAATTTCTAAATTAACTTGTAGCTGCTGACACATTTCTTACTGTTGAGAGAACATCTTCTTCCCTCCCCCAGGTGTGTTTTTCTTTTATTTCTTTTTTTTTTTTTTTAATTTATTTATTTATTTATTTTTGGCTGTGCTGGGTCTTCGTTTCTGTGCGAGGGCTTTCTCTAGTTGTGGCAAGTGGGGGCCACTCTTCATCGCGCTGCGCAGGCCTCTCACCATCGCGGCCTCTCCCGCTGCGGAGCACAGGCTCCAGACGCGCAGGCTCAGCAACTGTGGCTCACGGGCCCAGCCGCTCCGCGGCACGTGGGATCTTCCCAGGCCAGGGCCCGAACCCGCGTCTCCTGCATTAGCAGGCAGGTTCTCAACCACTGCGCCACCAGGGAAGCCCTCTTTTATTTCTTTAGCTACAGTTGGAAGAGCGGAAGAAGAGGAAGGTTTTTATGTGTTTATTTTAAAGGTAACACCTAAAATCTTATCAAAACAGGACCCAATTAAAAATACTTTCTCTCTGGCTCCTTCAGCAGTTGAGTAAGGGGTAAGCAGGGGAGGGATTCACACATTAGTTCCCTTGGAACAGAACTGGTGAGTATCTGGCATCCTTGTGTGATGAGTCAAGCCATCAGAAGAGTGTAATTTGTGGAATAAACAACCAGGAATGGCACCCAAGTTCGTAAGTAATCAAAACTGGAGGCCATATCGGTTACTGTCTCAAGGTAAATTAGTGAGGAAAACTGATCTACTTTGGAAACTAAGCTGGTTTTCTTCTGTGGCTGGGAAATGTGCTCCACCCCTCAAAGGCAGGGAAGCCTGGTTGACTGTGTGGTTCATCCTACCTGAATCCATAGGTGCAGGGCACAGAGTAAAGAGGAGATAAGGAAGGCAAAAATCTGAGGCAGTGGGGAGAAGTGAAGAAAGGTGAAGTGGGTGAGAATGGGAGGTGTGAGAAGCGTGTACCTTTAAATGTCCATACTCATCAGATCCCATTTGTAATTCATTGACCCTCATTGACACTGAATCATCTCTGAGCTAGGAGAAACCTGCATGGGCTGCAGAAGTTTGGCTCTTGAGTTTAGAATGGAATAGTGACCTGTCATCACTCACTGGTCACTGAAGGGTAGAGAGAAGAGAGAGTGGCTGTACTGAATGGTTGGCTGGAATCACCATCACTTCAGAAAAAACTATTCAAGATGCATGCACTATTGATGCTGTCATCACAGCTGAAGACAGATGGCCTTCCTTCTTGTTATTACCACAGCTTCTGTCAGACGTGTTTATCGAGTGTCTGGCTATACTGCCAGGTCAGTTTAGTTAGACGGGAGGAACTCATTTGACACAAAGAGACAATCTGGGTAGAGGGGGGCCACAGTGCATTTACAGGGGCAGGAAGATCACAAAGCTATTCTAAACACACTTTTCACAACTCTCCTCAAAGAGCTGAATCTCAGTAGATACTAACTTTCTTTTAACATGTCTTGATCTGTGGATGAGAGAAGTGACGAGCAGGAAGGTCGGGAACCATGATCCCTAACATACAGTCTAGGGCACCAAGCTTGTTTCTTATACATGGGAAATGTGACTTTTCGTTTTTCCAAAACTTGACTTCAAGATTATGAAAATAAAAATAATATTCATTTACCTGCATACATCTGGTAGTACGTACCAGGTGCATACAACAACTTTGCTGGCTATTCTCCTTTGCCCCTCCCCCATCCATTCTCCACCCTTGTCTCTTTGGCTTCTTGTTGGGTTTGGCCAAGGTGGGGGGACAGTAACAGAGATCAGAAGGTGAGAGGAGAGAAAAATGGGGACATTTGTTTCCCCTGCTTCCTTGTCCACAGCCTCTAGGCCAGCACTCTTTTTTGGGGACTTATAAAATGCCTCATTCATTGCTGTGGTATCCCTCACAACATTGCCTCCCATGAAAGAACTCATATGCCAAAGGAATACTGGCAATGGAAATGGGTCTAGAGAAACTAAGTAACTGCCCAAGGACTGTCAACTAGAAAATGGAGTCAAGAATGAAACCAAGTCTGTCTGATTCTTCACTGAAATGGCTACATCTCATTATTGCTATGTTGGATATGTCTTCCAATTTCATGGCAACATCAGTTTTCCCTGACCTGAATAATATTGTACAACAAATGGCACTAACAGACACATACAGAACACTCCATCCAACAGAACACACATCCTTCTTAAGTGCACATGGGAAATTCTGCAGGATAGATTATATGTTGGGCCACCAAGCAAGCCTTAACAAATTTAAGAAGACTGAAATCATATCTAGTATCTTTTCCAATCACAATGGTATGAAACCAGTAATCAATAACAGGAAGAAAACTGAAAAATTCACAAATACATGAAAATTAAACAACACACTCCTGAACAACAAATGGATCAATAAAGAAATCTAAAGGGAAATCAGAAAGTATCTTGAGACAAACAAAAATGAAAACACAGGGCGGGCACCACGGGGCGGCTGCGGAGGCACAGGGCCTGTCGCTGGGCTGAGCCCCGATGGTGGTGGCGGTGGTGGCGGGTGGCAGCAGAGACAGCTGCCGCCTCTGTCCTTGGGTCCGCTCCGCTCTGCTCCCTGGTGTGTTGATTCTTCCCCACCTGCTGCCCAATGGAGTCCAGGCTCTCGCATCACAGGAAATGCCTATACGGCCCTCCTCACCACTTCCAGTGGCAGCTGCACTGCGTCGCTTGTGGGATCTTAGTTCCCTGACCAGGGATCAAACCAGCACTACTGGCAGCGAAAGCATGGAGTCCTAACCAGTGGACCACCAGAAATTCCCATGAATGACACACAATGCTAACACAGAGGAAAGTAAAATGGAAAGATAGTGAGAAAATTGGTCCAAATGAAATTGCTTGAGCCCCTGTATGCAGCTATGACAGATTTATACTAGGACTATTCAGTTACATGACCTAATAAATCTTCACCCCCCTTTTTTTCACATAAGCTAGTTTGAATTGTGAATGATTCCTAATAGGTATCAGTACCTAGCAGTGAAGTGTTACAAATGATAGACTTTAAAAGGTACCATCCAAGGTAGGATGAAGGTCAGCGAGGATTTGTCTATCCCTGGCTAAGTTAGCTGTCTTTGTTATGCTTTAACAAAGCAGCTGGTTAGGGCTTCCCTGGTGGCGCAGTGGTTGAGAGTCTGCCTGCCAATGTAGGGGACACGGGTTCGAGCCCTGGTCTGGGAAGATCCCACATGCCACGGAGCAACTAGGCCCGTGAGCCACAATTACTGAGCCTGCGCGTCTGCAGCCAGTTCTCCGCGACGAGAGGCCGCGATAACGAGAGGCCCGCGCACCGCGATGAAGAGTGGCCCCACTTGCCGCAACTGGAGAAAGCCCTCACACAGAAACGAAGACCCAGCACAGCCAAAAATAAATAAATAAATAAAATTTAACAAAGCAGCTGGTTAAATTGTTGCCCATTCTCTCTTGGGACTCAGAGCATGTGCCGTTTGAGACGGAATCATTATTTAGCAGAACTTTTCAGGCTGTAGAATGTGTTTGCTGTTTCTTAAAGATCTCAGTGAGTTTTTATGAGAAAGAGATAAGCTTCTCTCAAAGTTTGTCCATCTACAAGTAGAAAAAGAAGAAAAATATGTCTGATAAAATGTCTTTTCTGCCTTTCGTAGCTGAGAGCCAGGTAAAACTATACCTTGCAGGATTGGAAGAGGTGAGTTCTCTGCCTTATGATGAAGTTTGTTCCAGCAAAAGCAGGAAGACTAGAAAGAGAACAGAAGATAAGACTAAAACCAGGAAGGAGCCTGAGCTTGATTGCCATTCATCCTCATGGTCATCAAAAGACATCATGGCAGAGTGAAAGCACAAGCCACAGGATGGGAGAAGATATTACAGCACATATAACTGACAAAGAGCTCATATCTGGAACTCCTATAAGCAAACAAGAGACAATCCAATAGAAAAGTGGGCAGGATTGATCAACAGATATTTCACAAAAGGGGATATCCAAATAAACATGGGAAAATGCTGAATCTCACTTGTCATGAGAGAAATGCAATGAAAACAACTAGGGGGTCCCACTATAGACTCTACCAGAAAAGCTAAAATAAAAAAGACAGATCATACCAGTGTTGCTGAAGAACTGTTGGAGCCATCAAACACTTCTGGTAGAAATGTAAATAGGTGCTTTAGAAAAGTGTGGTATTATCCATTAAAATTGAATGTGTGTATATCTTATTACCAAGCAATTCCACTCCTAGATATATGAGTGCATATGTACCAAAAGACACAACAATATTACAACACTGTTTGTAACAGTCCCAAATTGGAAAACCCTAAACGCCCATCAACAGCGAATGGGTAAATAATTGCAATGAACTCTATACTCCAATGAACATGAACAAACTATCGCTACAGTCACCAGCAGGACTAAATCTGGCAGATACAATTTTGAGTGAAGAAGCTTGACATAAAAGAACACATCCTGTAGGGTTCCATTTATGTAAGCTTCAAAAACAATATGTGGTGTTAGAAAGGAGATGAATGGAGATCTTGGGGAGAAGGGAGGGGGTCTGATTGGGAGGGCACACTAGGGGCTTCTGAGGGTCCTGATGTAGTCCTATTTCTTGACCTGGCGCTGGTTACACTGGGGTGCTCACTTTGTGATAATTCATGTGTGATTTCAGCACTTCTCTATCTGTCAATAACATTAAAATAATCTTTTAATCATAGACTATGGAAGAAGAAAAAAAAACAAAAATGAAAACACAACATACAAAAACGTATGGGTTTCAGCAAAAGAAGTTCTAAGAGGGAAGTATTTAGCAAAAAATGTCTACATTAAAAAAAAGATCTAAATAAACAACCTAGCTTTACATCTCAAGGAATTAGAAACAGGAGAACAAACTAAGTCCAAAATTAACATAAGGAAGGAAATAATAAAGATTACAGCAGACACAAATAAAATAGAAAGTACAAAGACAATAAAAAAAATCAATGAAACTGAGTTGATTTTTTAAAAAGTTAAACAAAGTTGACAAACCTTTAGCTAGACTAACAGAGAGAGAGAGAGGTTTCAAATAAAATTATAAATGAAAGAGGAAGCATTGCAACTGAGACCACAAAAATATAAAGGATCATAGAGGTCACTGTGAACAATTATACATCAACGAACTGGATAACTAGAAGAAATGGATAAACTCCTAGAAACACACAACCTACCAAGATGGAATCATGAAGAGACAGAAAATCTGAATAGACCAATAATGACTAATGATATTGAATCAGTAATCAAAATCTCCCAACGAAGGAAAGCCCAGTACCAGATGATCATTGGTAAATTCTACCAAACATTTACAGAAGGATTAATGTCAATCTTCTCGAATTCTTCCAAAAAATTGAAGGGGAGGGAACACTGCTAAATTCGTTTTATGAGGCCAGCATTACCCTGATACCAAAGCTAGATAAGGACATTATAAGAAAAGGAAACTACAGGCCAATATCCTTGATAAATATAGACGCAAAAATTCTCAACAAAATTTTAGTAAACTGAATTCAACAGCACATTAAAAGGATCCTGTACCATGATCAAGTGGGATTTATCCATGGGATGCAAGGATGGTTCAATATACACAAATCAATAAATCAATAAACATTATACACTACTTTAATAGAATAAAAATCATATGATCCTCTTAATAGATGCAGAAAAAGCACTTGACAAAATTCAACACCCTTTCATGATAAAAGCTCTCAACAAATGAGGTATAGAAGCAACATCCCTCAACATAAAGGTCATATATGAAAAAATCCACAGCTAACATCATACTCAACTGTGAAAAGCTGAAAGCTTTTCCTCTAAAATCAGGAACAAGACAAGGGTAACCACTCTCACCACTGTTTTTCAACATAGTACTGGAAGTCCTAGCCAAAAGCAATCAGACAAGAAAAAGAAATAAATGCCATCCAAACTGGAAAGAATAGCATAACATTATCTCTATCTGCAGATGACATGATCTTGTATATAGAAAACCCCAAAGACTCCACCAAAAAACTCTTAGAATAAATGAATTCAATAAAGCTACAGGATACAAAATCAACATACAAAAATCAGTTGCATTTCTGTACATTAACAATGAAATATCTGAAAGAGAAGAAAACAATCCCATTCAAAGTAGCATAGGGGAAGGCCCCACAGAATGAACTTTTATCAGTCTCAGCTGGTTTGTTTATCTAGCTTCCCTTGCCAAAAGATTGCTTTCGGCAATTGCATGGGAGTGTAATGCAATTATGGTTGAAAAGATGTGAGGAAAAATTATGAGAAGCACTTCTGGGAAGGGATTCTTTGCTGTTAAGAAGTTACAAAAGTGAGGGACTTTCTTTTTTTCCTGTCTTGAACATTGTTATCTACATGGATGCCTAAAACTGCAGAAGCCATGAGGAGAGCCATCCTAAGAGGACACCACTTTGAGGATGGGGGAGGTGAAAGATGGAAAGAATTGGGTTCTTGTAGGAGGCATGGGGACCCTGATTGGAAGAACCCTGGAATTGCCCTATCTCACCTAACTTCCTGTTTTATGAGACAATAAATGTTCCTTATGGTTCAAACTCCTTTCTGCCGGGTTTTCTGTTACTGTTAGTAGATGGGGGCGGGGGGGGGGGGGGTTGCCCAGAGAAAGACAACCAGTCATGGCTTTCTTGACATAAGAGAAGCCATTTTGTGATCTGAGCCTGGCCACAATGCTTGTCCTTGAGGAGGTCTCAGTAATTAATGACCTTTAGGGAACAAAGGAATGAAAAGCAGTCAAGAAACAATAGTTCAGCAATGAAACAGAATCCTAGTTCCTCCTCAGGCGATATACATCACAATCTGATACACATCTTTGAGTTCTTCAGGAACTAAGGTCCCTACCTAGGTGGAGGATGGTAACTGCTTAATGAGACCCCAGTCTGGTCAGGACCTAAGGAATGATGACATTGACCTTTTCTGACCCTTATGACTTCAATCAACTAAAGCTTAGACTCTGTCAACCTCTGCCCCAATTCAATGCTGAATTCTCCTCTGCTCAAGCCCCTTCATGAATATACATATACTGCCCAAACCCCTTCAAGAATATGCATGTACCCTTAGCTTAAAATTTCCCCGGTGTTTTCCTTACTTGCTGCAAGTAATAAATACTGCCTTCTCCCGATCTTTGGCTCCGTTTTGTCTCTTGGCTTGACACCCACCAAAAGATGAACCCAGTTTTGGGGTAACATTGCTTGTAGCCAAAATAAAATGAAGATAGATACATATAGATTGTGGTTCTGGTATTAACTTCTAATATTTAAGGACATTGTCTAAAGGAAATAATTTTGTCACGGTCCTGTTTGGATCCTCTTATTTGTCCAAACCTCTATGTAGTTCCTCTAAATGGTCACCCTAGCCATGGATCAAGCATCATATAAAAGAACTCCAGAAATCTAAGACTCACTGTCTTTGTTTTGAATTTGCTGCTTTGACCCTTCCCTTCCCTCAGTTCTTCCAGCTTGCCTTTGACTTCTTTTTGCAGTCTCCAGTATTCAACTTCCCCTCGTCCTCAGGCTTGACCGTGAGACCTTCCTTCTCCATTACAGCTTACACTTCTCACTGGTTAAGACTAGGGGTCTCGCTGTAACTACATGGCCTCAGTAGGACTTAGGAAAATGTCCCTGTGATTTCCCCTCTCATCTCATACCTCACTTGGGTGATCTCAGGACTTTTGCTTCTCATCCTTTTTGGTTTGAATTTCCCTTCTGGGTTCTACAGCTACCATGTCTGCTTACTCAGACCAGAGGTTTTATCCAACTGCTATAACTCCTCAGTCGGGCTGAACTGACTCAGTGTTCCCCCTGTTAAGTCTGAGTTGACTTCAACTCTATTTCCACGGAGGGTTGCTTCTTTTCAGTGTGTACTTTATGGAAAAAGCCAGCTGCAGCTGTTACCTGGGAAGAATTCTCCCTCTGTGCAGTTCTGCACGGTTACCTTTGCCCCTTCTCTGACAGATAGGAACTGCAATCTTGCTATGGCTGTTTTTGATAGAAAGGGAAGCACTCTCAGATTGCATGCAGTTCTGTTTGATGCTCCCAAACCCCTCCTCATTCCCAGGTTTAGCAACCAGGGCTTTTTCTGTTCAGTTTTTCAGACCAACAATATGAAAGCTACATTAGGAGGTGAGAGGTATGCAAAAGTGCACGCAAAGTTCCCTGCCCTTATTTTAGTAGGTGATGCCTGCCTACCTCGAAGGTCCATTCCAGCTCTTAAATTCCATGTTTCCAAATAAGATAGTAAAATATTCAACTTTATGGATTGCTAACAGATTCTTGGACTGAAGCATGAGCCACCCCCAACATGCCTGATTGGATAACAATGCAAAGTACAATGGTATAACATGTGCAATGCATTGTCTTTCCTTTTTAAAAACTCATTTTGTGAAACCCCGTAATTGAATCAGGCTTGAACTTCCCATGGCATAAAACCAAATAGAATTACACTGATGCTAAAAATGTAAATGTATCCCAGATACCACTGAATGATGTATTCATGGGAACATTCAAGCCTGAACAGTTGTGTGCACACACTTTGATAATAAAGCAGAACCTGAAGATCAGGCATTTGAGATATAAACATTTATGGGAACATTTTTAATTCCCTGCTTTTTAAAAATTGTAAGACCACTTTTGACCTTGAGACCCTAGAATGTTGGACCTGGGACAATCCCTAAGAGATCATCGGTTCATTCTCCAGATGGTAAAAAGGATGCCTGGAAGGGCAAAGAGATACACTCAAGGGCACTCAAAGTACAAACAGAGCCAGGTCCAGGTTTGGCTCAACACACCTGTATGAGGCTGCAACCTGGTGTCTATTGTTGCTCTAGGCATTGGGATCCAGAGGTGAAAAAGAACCACTGCTCTTGACGTAGCCCCACATGTGCAGATGTCTAGATCAGTCCTTGTTCCACTTTCTCCCTCATTCTGAATAGACTCCTTGAGAAATAGGAAACTCTATATTTAGCAGCACATGCCTAAAAGCTTAGGAAAAAAATAGAGGAATATTTCCCTGTCTCCCTAGCCTTGAGCCCTACTCCCTAAGCAGAGTCCTACACTGAGTCGCAGAGAGTCAGTTAGCTCTGCTTCTTTCAGCTTCATCTTCCTGCCTCTCACTGTATTGCAGAAACTCGTTTCTTATTATTCATGTAACATCTCCGTGGACAGACCCAGCCCGGTGACATTTCAGTTTATTGCAGTCTCCCTGTTTGATGGCAAGTTAGGGGATATCTTTTGGAGAATGCATGTACAAAACACTTATTTTCCTTTTTTTTTTTTTTTTTTTTAAAAGAGGGTAGTCAGCCCACCAAGGAGGAAAATTGTGCAGCGTGATGCTTCTCCACCAGTGTGGAGATGCTGGCTCTGATCTTGGGGCCTGGGATCCCTCCTAGTGCTGTTGCCAGGCAGACTTGTTACTGACACACGTTGCCTCCCTGATAAGTAGAGTTCTTCCCCCCTCCCAACTTCATTATGCCTGCAGCCGGAGCTCGGCTACAGAGGGAACCATGCCAGACACTCTGATTCACGCTCCTAAAATATCAGCCAGCCTGGGTATGCGAGTGATGCGGTAAATCTGGAAAACATAAATCAGATCGTTGGATGCTATATCTGTTCGTACACATAGGCTGCTGCAGCAGGCACAGTGACATGCCCTCCAACTCTTTGGGGGCTACAGCCAGGAGGAGGTAAAAGGACGTAGTTTCCAGACCTGGGAAAGGAGGGCAGGAGCTGACATGCAGAAGAAGCTTTAAACGTGCTGACATACATCCCAGACACCAGACGTGAAGTGGAGTTCAGGCTCAGAGATTGTTGGGAGGGGCTGGAAAAGGATGCCTAAGGAGTGGCCCCAATGTTAGCAAGTCTTCCAGCGTAAAGAGCTTGTCAATTCCCTGCATTTGGACATCAGAGGGAAGGCTTCAGCTTTCCTAGGAACCCAGACAAGATGGAAAATCAAATATATAGAATCTGGAAGGTGGGAAACTTCCTTAAAGAACACTCTAGAAAAAGCCAACCAACAAGGCCCTTCCTTCAGTGAACAAAGAAAAGTGCCTCCATTGAGCCAGTTAATCGTTTCAAATTCCAGAAAAGAATGGCCTTGTCCATTTAGCAGAGTTCAGGCCATTTGATCCCAGGGTTTCTTGACCTGGGCCTGGGGACAGCTGGCTTGTCAAAAATGGCAGTACTGGGCTTCCCAGGTGGCGCAGTGGTTGAGAATCTGCCTGCCAATGCAGGGGACATGGGTTCCAGCCCTGGTCTGGGAAGATCCCACATGCCGTGGAACAACTAGGCCCGTGAGCCACAATTACTGAGCCTGCGCGTCTGGAGCCTGTGCTCCGCAACAAGAGAGGCCACGATAATGAGAGGCCCACGCACCGTGATGAAGAGTGACCCCCACTTGCCGCAACTAGAGAAAGCCCTCACACAGAAACGAAGACCCAACACAGCCATAAATAAAATAAATTTAAAAAAAAAAATGGCAGTACTCCTCTGGGTCAGAAGTGCCAGGATTCCTAGTTCAAAAGTAGTTTTAGAATTGTATGAAAGTATGGAGGGTTCATACCTTAGATTCCCAACCCTCAGTCACTGCTTTGTTAGGGTTAGGTCCTGCTATATCAGTGGGACTCTGCCCTAAAACCAGATCAGATTCCCTGGGACTTTGTGCCTAGGGATGCAGGAGAACGTCTAGGAGTGAACAGGAGACAGAGCTGGGATGAGATGGGAGGTACCACCTAGGAGCAGCTGTGAATGTAAATGAAAGGAAACGAAGGAGCAATCAGTGGCCCACCCAAAAGTGTCCAGCAGTTACATCTTGGGGAGTCAAGAAAGACCCATGAACAGACTACCAGGTGGTAGGGCCAACGGCTCCACTTGACATTATGGTATCAGGTGAGTGAGCCCAGCTCACCTGTCTCCAGGTGTTCAGGTGAATGAGACCATCCATGTGCAACAAGGTGAGATATTGAGAAATTAATCATAGCTTATCTTTTGTGCTATTCTGACCTATCACCAAAAAACAATGGAAAGATATCCCCCTTTCCCTTCCAGGAAAGGCAGCCAGGGCTTTGTGTTCCCAGACCTGGGTATCCTGACCCCAGGCAGGGAATTTCCAGCTCTTTGTGAGTCAGGCCCACCTGGGGAATTAAGGAGGCTTCCAAGAAGGGAAGAGGGTAGAGGTTTATGTGCTGTTTGGGTAAGAGAGTCAAGGTCTGACCCCAGGTAGGTGATAGAATCCTGGGAACTTAGAAAATGAGATAGGGTACATTTGCGGGATTCTCCACATGGCCCGTCCTCTATACTCTGTGCTCCTGCCATGGCCAGATGAGATTTGGCTGTGGACGCTCATGGATCCTGGACACTTCTGTGGCCTTGGGAGCAGGGGTAAAGTTCCTCTTAGGGGAGCCTGGGGATGCAGAAAGGAGCCGTAAAGGCCATCTTTGTGGTTGCCGGAAATAGAAGTGCCCAACAGAAGGCAGGGACCGGCACATGGCAGAGGATTCAAAGAGCAGAAACAGCTGCAGTGACAAGAGTGACCCACACCGATCGACAATAAACTAGTGAATGAGTTGATCTTGATGATCTTCCAGGTCCAAGACGTGTAATTCTACACGCCCTCTGTCTCCTTCTCGCAAGCTGATTCCCGCCGCCCCCCCCCCACCAATCCCACGACTCAGAATGACTGACACAGCACCCACGGATTTCCAGCTCACAAGCACGCTCTGTTCTCCCCCTGCCGGGGCCAAGGCACTGGTTGTACAGCTGTGCACCATTTGCACTCCACTGCCCCACGCAAGTCCATGTGTGTGGGTACTGGGGGGAGACGTGCTGCAGAACGGCCAAGTCCAAGATGCCGACAAGAAATATTACATAAGCTTTTGCAGTTAATGAAAAGCACTTCTACTCCGTTCCTTGTCAGACTGCAAAACCAACAGCTGCGCACAATCAGGCACCAACATGCAGGGAGCCAGTCCCCTGTTTGCACAGGAAGCTCCAGCATGCTCCACGTCCCTCTAGAATCACACCACCGAGCCAGCCAAGGTCTCAGCTCTGGTCCTGACACATGGCCGGCTTGGACTTTGCTTTCTGAGTTCAGCCCACATCCTGGGTCATCTCCCCAGGAAAGACAACGCTGCCACATCCAGGCCTCAGCTTGCCCCCCTGCTGACATTCAGCCAGGTGTGTTCAGTGTCCCATGATGCCCTAAGACTGGGGTGACTGATTTCCTCCTGTCTCAGTGCTGTCCCCCGTCTCTATGTCACTTTCCAGTGTGCCCCCCATGTTCATCCCATCTTTTTCATGAGTAAATTCATAAGAGTTTTTCAAAATCCAGTTTAAACACCTCTTTCTCTGAAAAGCCTCTTTAACTACCCAGGCAGAATTCACTGCTTGTATCTCTACACTTGGCCACTATTGCACTTCCCTGTGGATTGTAGTTAATTGCTTACCTGTCTTTCCCACTTATTAGATGGCAAATCCTTGAAGAGAAGCCATATCTTATTAAACCCCTGAGCCTTATGTAATACTGGTAAAATGAGTATTTCTTCTTTTTTACAAATTCATATAAAAAGGCATACTGTGTAGGTGGAAAGCCCAAACTAGGGAAATATCTGGTTTTCAAAAGAGATCACAAGCTATCCAAGTCAAAAATTCTTGTAAAATTGCCTATGGAAAGATAAATTCTTTTTTAAAAAAAATTATGAAAAATATACATAACATAAAATTTACCATGTTAACCATTTTTAAGTGTACAGTTCAGTGGCACTAAGTACATTCACACTGTTCTGCAACCATCACCACCATCCATCTCTAGAACATTTTCACCTTTCCCATCTAAAACTCTACACCCATTAAACACTAACATACCGTCCCTGCTTCCCCTAGCCCTGGCAACCACCATATTACTGTCTCTGTGAATTTGACCACTCTACGTACTCACATAAGTGGAATTATACAATATTTGTCTTTTTGTGACTCCTTATTTCTCTTGGCATAATTCCTCAAGGTTCATCCGTGTGCATGTGTCAGAATTTCCTTCCTTTTAAAGCTGAATAATATTTCATCATATGTATATGACACATTTCATTTATTCATTCATTGATGCAGATGTGGGTTGCTTTCATCTCTTGGATATTGTGAATAATGCTGCTATGAACATGGTTGCACAATTATCTCTTCAAGTCCCTGCTTTCAGTTCTTTGGGGTATAAACCCAGAAGTGGAATTGCTGGATCATATGATAATTCTACATTTAATTTTTTGAGAAACCACCATACTGTTTTCCACAGTGGCAGCACCATTTTACATTGCCACCAACATACACAAGGGTTCTAATTTCTCTGCATCCTTGCCAACACTTGTTATTTTCTGTTCCGTTTTTTTTTTTTTTCCGTAATTGCCCTCCTAATGGGTATGAAGTGGTATCTCACTGTGGTTTTGATTTGCATTTCCCTACTGATAAGTAAAATTGAGCAAAAGACAATTTTCTTTACTTTTTTTCTTTCAGATTAAAGAACTACATCATGTACTTTAGAAAATTTGAAAGATAGGGAAACAGAAATTAAAGTACAGGAACACACAAGAGGAAAAAACCACTTGCAATCCAGTTACCTAGAGATAAACACTGTTAACATTTTGGGAATATCCTTCCAGCCTTTCTTTCTATGTAAATGAATTTTTATGGCAAAAATTCATTTCCTTATTTAGCAACTCCCCACCCAGCCCTGCCCCAAGAAGAGAACTTTTTTGTTCAGTGAATGATCTGCTAAGTTCCCTGAGGGGTATGCTGGAGGTAAAAATATCTTGTTTGGTTTTAGGCTTAATATCAGGTTTTTGTTTTGCTGAGTGGACATATAACAAAGGGCAAGAGCCAAATGCTCAATGAGGACACTTTCAGGGGCTGGAGATGGCGAAAGGGAAGCATGTGGCCGAGAAGCATGTGGCCGAGAAGAGGAACAAGTGAGGTGAGTGTGCTACAAGGGAAGAGAATTTTGGAGCAAAGAACAGATATCCATGGAGGAATTTGATTACATTTCTGTCTTCCTCCAAGAACTTCAGTGACATCCATATTGCTCGTCAGGGTATGGTGGGGTGGGTTTGCTATAGAGAACATCATGAATGTACCAACATGGCTGGAAAAGAGCAAGAGTGGAGCCTGGCCACAGGGCTGGAGCAGAAAGAGACATAGCTTACGCTATGTGGGACCTTAGAACCTTAGAGACTGGGACCTTAGAAAACCTGGGCTCATACTATGCACAATGCTCTGCTGGCATTTTCCCATGTATTTAATAGTCTCCTAAAGTATTCTATCTAGGCCAAGACTAGGAACTAGTTACCAAAAATCCACTTCCTCTTCCTGGGTTCCTTTGCAGTCAGATGTGCCCACGTGACTAGTTTTCACCAAGGGAGGGTGTAAAGAGTTTGTCCCATTTCTAGGCCAAGGCTTTTAAAAAGCAGTGGTGCCCACCTCACCCTCCTTTCCCTTCCACCAGCTTGATAAGGGTGATGACAAGGCCCTAAGCGATGGGGGAGCCAAAAGATGGAAGGAACCCAGGTTCCTGAAAAACCAATGAAACCATGCAGAAGAAAGCCAGCCGCTGACCAGGAACACTTGTTTCCTATTGTTATGTGACTGTCATTTCTATTTATAACAGCCTAGTCTGTCCTGGCTAATATATCACCATCGAATGTAATTTAATTATCCAGTACTCTATTGTTAGATGGTTAGACTGGATAAACTGCATTTTGAAGTGTAATATTGTGTTTTAGTTCCACTGCCCAGTAGTCGGGTGTATCAGATAAAAGGGTTTGGCTGCAAGTGACAGAAAACCTAATTGGAATTCACAAACAAGAAGGGATTTATCAGCTAACTGGGAGCATAGAGGTAAATGGACTGTACTGATGGCTACAATGATGTGAAGACTCAGTTTCTTGCTACCTCTCTTCTCTTTTATACCCAATGTTCGTTGCCTCCTAGGGCTAACTTCCTGGTGATTGTAAAAGGATTTCACGCTCTCTTGTTCTCACGTGACAGGAGAGTTTGTCTCTCACAGTCAACCAACAGCAGCTCAAAGCTTTGCACTGACTGGCTCATCCCTGAACCAAACCTTGTGACCATGACAATTGGGCCTCCAGTAGCCTAGACCAATCAGGGCTATCTGCTGGAGCTGACAGTAGCCTAGACCAATCAGGGCTATCTGCTGGAGCTGATAGTAGGTTTGGTCCCACCCAACAATGGCTAGATGGCTGCCGCCAGTGGTGCTTACCTTTATACAGAGATGGAGAAACTGCGTTGCTCAGATATACAGAGGAGAAAGTCACTTGATGCCAGCTTTCCCTGAAACAAAGAAAGTTTCGGGAGATGCTAAATAAAAGTGAAGTAATTTCCCCCTTCTATGCATTGAAATATGTCTTTGGAAAAATTACTTTCTGCAAAAAAGATAAGAAAAATGGAAATGGTGAAAGAAGTATATGATTTAAAGACAAGGACACAGAGTCAACATCCTGGCGAAAATTAAATGACTTGGAAACGAAGTCCGGATATTTGAGAAAGAATATTTTATATGAGACACTCTCATGGTGGGATGGTACAAAACAGAATTTAAGAAAAGGACAGTGGTATATCTGGATGTCATGTGTGGGAAATTAAAGTTCAAATCTCTTTCTTGGCTGGTTCCCTCTCTGCTATTGGAATACCTTGCACATTTATGCACATTGAGCATGACTGTCAAGGACACTGTCTGTATGCTAAATTCAGGCTAGTTATGCTGATCTCAGCCTTTCCTCCAAACAGTATAAATTCATTTCCCTGGAAATCATGGAATGGACTAGAAACAGAAGAGAGGTAGTTAGGTAAAGGCTTTTCTTCCTATACTGCATCACTCTTTACCTCTAAGACAGGAATTAGATAGGTTTTACTTGTTGGTTCACAGAGGAATTGGGCCAATTATTTTTATGCACACAAAAATAATTCCTTTCAGCACAGATGCTCATTGATTGACTTAAAAACCCCCGTGTGCAAAATCTGCACAAACAAAAGGCATGCAAAGAGATCTGCTATAATAAGATTAAGTTCAAATGGCAAGGCAGGTGTTGAATTGAAAATTAACTGGCAATGTCAACCACAAAATGGTCTAATTCACCTTCTCTACAGAAGCAAGGGAGCCTGCTCTTTGTTTTTCTTCCTTACTCCCTCCCCAACGCAATTCTCATATTTCCAATGCAATCCTCAAAATCCAACTCATCTTCCACTTCCTCCGTGGAATCTTCCTGAACTACTACAGCCTCTATCTCCAAACTCCCTGGCACTCACTGAAAAGGTACTAAAGAATAGGGGTTAAAAGCTCAGACTGTGATGTCAGACCTGCAATCAACCTAGATCCTTAGTCCACTAGCTGTGTGACCTGGGGCTCATCCACTCTGAGCCTCAGTTTCCTTGTCTGAAAAATGGGACCAAGAGGGTGACTGTAAGAATAAAATGAGATAATGCATGCAATGAGATAATGCCTGGAGCAGGAACTCAAACAGGGACTTTAAATGTCAACACATTGTTCAAAAGTGCACCACTAGTCAGGACTTCCTGTCTGATGGCTGGTCAAACGGAAATTTGGATCTTGAAGCAATTCAGAAATGGGCCAAACTCACTTATGAAAATTGTTTTTGTGAGATTGTAATGAGGTTGGAGGGGAGAGGCAACGTTTAACAGATTTTCCATCACCTGAAAAAACGAATGAACCAATGAGCCACTTACAAAGGATCATTATGAATTTGTTCATTGAAACAAATCTGTAAGGCCCTGGATTGAGCAGCACAAGCTAACCAGCACTTAAAGTGGTGAAAGTTTCTTTCTTTTTCTTTTTCACAGATGTCTACTGCTTGTGTAAGCAGATTTTGGCAGGAAAGAGCTCTTTGCAGGAGGCACCCTTTTGTCTTGTCACTAACCTTAAACCAGGCGCCCCCATGCTCTACTCATCTCCGGTCTTAGCACCCTTTTCAAATCTTTTGATCACCCAATACCTTGCCTAGTTTGTTGGTTCTTTCTGTAGATCAAAGAAATAGAAACGAAGAATAAGTAATTATCAGATGACCAGATCTCTTCCTTAGTTTCCCCTTCAGTAATCCTGTGAACAAACTGTGTGAACAAGATAGCATAGAAAGAGAAATCACAAGAAGTCGACGAGCCTGCACGCAGTGGGGAATGGCAACGACTCTGGTCCCCTATCTCCACGATTAATGGAGATTACTTCCCTTTTTCCCTTTAAAAACTTTCATGGCCAAGCAGAGTCTTCGGAGATGCTTTTGGAGGACACTGAGTCCACCATCTCCCCAGATTGCGAGCATTCTGATTAAAAGCAACTTTCCTTGCTACCAACATATCTTTCTTGGGTATTGATTTTCGAGCGGCGAGCAGCCAGACCTGATTCGGTAACACTTGTTCACATCCGGTGGTAAGAGAATGGACCACGGAACGGTATAAATCAGCACCGGAGCTCTGGCCCAGTTCCCCACTAGGCCTGATCTTGGGAAAGTTACTTACTCCCTCCCAAGTAAATGTTTCCTCATCTATGAAATGGGAATAAAATTCTCCCTATATCAAATGGTTTCTGTGAGAATTAAACAAACCAATTCATGCAAAGAACTCAGTTTAGTATATGTCACAATATATATTCAATAAATGTAAGGAATTATGGTAAAAATAACTATCCCACAATTCAGATTTCTTACTACTTTTCTTTAGCATCGTCTTCAAATGTGGACTCATTTGTTTAAGCACACCTTTACATGAAACTTGGAGCCAGCACTTTGTTGTTTTATGGAATTTGCATTTTTTAACCAATAAATCTTTTGAATCATGCTCTGTGGATATCAAGAATGATAATGATAAGCGTTGTCACAGAAAATCCATGTAAGAGATGGGAGAACTAGACCCATAGGTGAGGGAGGTTGGTATGACTTATAATTACTTATTTGAAAAATCAGTTCCTCTCCCAAATTGAGTTGATTTCCTACCATCAGCAAGACATGCTTCAAATTCTTCTTGGACAAGAAAATTTCTAAAAATCTTATACCTAACCAAATCATCTATGCCCTTGAACTAAATCTGGGAAACTCTGAGTTATGATATTATGCACCTAATACAGTAGGAATGAGCTTAAAGTAATTCTCCATAAAGAGATTTACAGAAAGGCTGTTCTTTGTATATATTCTGAGATGATGTCATTGTCTCACGTTCACTGGGAGGGGGCCAGGAATTGTGACAGGGCTGGGGCCCAGCAATGACGGATGGCTCCTCTCACCTGGACCCTTTGAGAACAATAGCCCCTTTGTGAGTTATCAGGCCTTTCTTCTGGTGAAAGGAAGAACAGACTCTTGACCTACAGGTGCCTAATTGTAAGAAGGCTCTAACTACCAAGGCTAAAGGCCACAGACAGGCACTGGTCAGCCACTGAGAATGCACTGAGCCAGACAGGCATGGCCACTACCCTCCTGGAGCTTACACTCTAGTGGGAAAGACAGCAAATACATGATGGGCAAACATAATTACAACTGTAATGAACCCCATGAAATACAGAGCAGCACTGGATTTTATACTGGGACCTGATGGAAAGGGGAGAGGGGAGGCTAGGCATGAAATTGCAAACACAACTTTTATATCAAAACGAGCATAGATACATGATGTAGAACACAAACTTGCTTCAGTGTTAGAGATAAAGGTGGAGACGGCAGAGAAATCGCATTTGCCTGGAGTGGGCCTGGCTATGCCTCATCCTCTCCTGGGTTCTGTGTTGAGTCTTCCAGCCTCAAGGGGTGGCTGAGTAGGAAGAGTTTGAGAAACCCTGGCTGGGGCACAGTGGGCTTGGGCTCCAGGGGTGAAGCCCTCTAAAGACATGAGAAGACACCTTCTGGCTGGCTGGGGGGCAGCCCAGGGCCAGGAGATCCCTGGCCCAGATTGGCAGCCAGCAACTCCTTTACCTGCTGTGGCATTCTCCAAATTCTTCACGAACCTTTCAGTTTGTCTCCTCAGCCCAGGAAGCCCCTCTTGTTTTAAGTTATCATCTAATCTTCCATCAGGGTGTAGATGAGACTGTTTGTCTTGGGACACAGAGGTGCCAGTGGGGCATGTGGTGGGGGGAGAGGAGACGGACCTCTGACCCACTCCCCTTTCCTACCGCACTCTGTTCTCTTTCTTTAGGCAACTGTCAACTCATCTGCTAATTATCTAAGTCCACCCCCTGGGACACAGTAGGCTCAAAGCATCTGCCGTATGATGTCAACCATCCTCTGAATACTACCTGCACTCCTCTACCGCCCCCCCCCCACCAGCACCTTTAAACTCCTCTGACTAGACCAGCATGAGGCATTTCTGAGGTGTGGAGAAGGGCCACTCAGATTGCCATGGGATGAGGAGCCATTGGTGGTGAGAAATGGACGCACAGACGGCAGCCTTCTCTCTCACACAACGTGGGGGACGGAAACACTGGGAAAAGTCTCACCCGCTCCTGCCCCCAAGGTGGTACCAGTTGCAGGAGAATCTCCAGAACCAGGAAAGCTCATGGCACAGTAGAACCTGAATGTTTCCAGGGACTCAGCCCAGAACTATTGAATCCTTGAATTATTGAACACCATCAAACCCAAACAGGCCCTGCGTAAAACATATTAAAGGATAACTGAGAAATTAAAACAACCCCTTAAAAACTTTAATAATTCTATTACTACAGGACTCTAGTTACTTGTAATGGTCTTTCACTTTCTTAGATCCCTTTGAGATAGGCTGGGACCTGGGACCCTTTACCAGAGTGCTTGCACCTGGACTAATGTCTCCTCCAGCAACAGAATACAAAGAAACTATAAGGGACTAAAAATAACTGCATGCATGTGCAGTCGGGACAAATTATGAGCAATAAGATACAAAAAAGCCACAAACCAACTGCCATTTCTTAGGTGTGGGGAGCAAAAGCAGGGTACTGCACATGATCCCTGCACACAGCACCACCAAGGGGGCGGGCAGATCACTTAAGCCACCCCTCCTGCCTGACCCACAGATCCACCCCTACACTCACCCCATTTAAGGAACGAGCCCGCCCTCCTCGGAGAGCAAGCAAGGGAACCTGTTACTTGTTTTCACTCCCAATAAAGCCTTGCCTGAATTCCTAGTCTGGCCTGTTATCAATTTCTATTGATTAAAGAGTCCAAGGACCCAAGTCGGTAACACCTTGACATGCATCATTAGCAGTTGTCTGGCTATCAGAATCGCTTGTCACACATAAGAAAGTTTTTATGTTTGTGAGAATAATTACAATGTGCAGGGAATGCTTGTGTTGATCCACGGATGCTGTAATTAACCTCATGCTCCCTGAGATTTGCACACCTGTACACCAGCTCCACCATAAAATCTGATGCCTTAAGATACAGAATACCTTTTTTTTAACGCTGAGAATTTAATTCATGGTACATTTCAAACCAGTTGGAGAAAGAAGGAAATATCCAATAAATGGTATTGGGTTGATATGCTACCTGCTTCAGGGCAGAGAAAAGGTAGCCTAGCCTTCTCTACCCCACCTCACATGTTATCCAATAATTAATTCCTTATGATTAAAGAGCTAAACAAAAAACAAAACTAACAACTTTAAAATATCTGTATATATAGGATAATTTCAAAAAGAAATCCTGAGTTAGGAAAAGCCTTCTTAAAGCAAGACTTCAAATCCAGAAATCTTAAATAAAAATAACTGAGATTTGATTACATGAAAATGGCGAACTGTGTGACTAAAAAAATGCCATGAACGAAATGAAAAACAATGGCACAGCCACAGTGGAAAACAGTATGAAGTTTCCCCAAAACATTAAAACTAGAACTATCCTATAATCCAGCAATTCCACTTCTGGGTATATATTTAAGTGAAATGAAATTACTATCTCCAAGAGATATCCACACTCACATAGTCACTGCAGCATTACTCACAAGAGCTAAGACTTGGAAATAACCTAAGTTTGTTTGAGGGATGAATGCATAAAGAAAATATGGTATATATATATTCTTCAGCCATAAAAAAAGAAGGAAATCGAAAACATGGGTGGACCTTGTGGGCATTATGCTAAGTGAAATAAGTCAGACAGAGAAAGACAAATACTGGATGATCTCACTTATATGTAGGATCTTAAAAAGCCAAACTCATAGAAACAGTGGGATGGTGATTGCCAGGGGCAAATGTGGATGTGGGGAGATGTTGATCAAAGGGTACAAACTCCAGTTACAAGATGAATAAGTTCTGTGGACCTCATGTACAGCATGGTGACTATAGGTAACAATACTGTATTGTACACTTGAAAGCTGCTAAGAGAGTAGATCTTAAATGTTCTTACCACACACATACACACATAAGATATTTTCATGAAGTGATGGACTGTGATGAATATTTTTCAATATATTACATATTGAATCATCACATTGTACATCATAAACCTACACAATGTTATATGCCAATTATATCTCAATAAAGGTGGGGAAAAAATCCCAAAAACAAAATTAAAAACTAAATGGCCAAACTGGAAGCAAATAGAGATACACCTCACAAGCTGCCTCCCTAGCAATATTTTCTCAGTAGAAGCCCTCTTTATCAACACTCAGATTTCATAAAGCATACATACCTCTCCAATGTAACATGTTTAGGGCCTAGATTTATATAGAAAACTTTATTTGTACATCTCCCAAACTCAATATAACATTTTAAACAAAGTAATATATTTATGGTGGAGGGGGCAGGAATTCTTTAGTTACTTTCCAAATATAACTGGAGGAATTTCAGAATCATATGCAGATGTTTTGAAGAGGGCAGAATGTCAACAAAGGGATGAGAGTCAGATGTTGACGGTGCTGAGAGGCCGGCCGTGCGGCTGCACACATGCAAATGTCTGTTAAACGTCAGAGTCACTGTGTGGTCAACAGGAAGCAATGTTTTCTACATCTGACGTACTAAGTAATTTGTTACGTTTACTGACTTTCTCTTTGTTTTAGGAAACCGGTTGGTAGTGATGGATTAGCAAAAAAGGGGCTACCGGTTAATATTTTCACTCTGTGTCTGGCTTTTAGGAAGGTTCCTGATGGTAAATGAAAGATACTCATATTCACAAGCAGTAGTACAAAGGATTAATATTGAGAAAAACTATAATTCTACATACTCAAACGTGAAAGAATAAACAACCACTAGAGAATGGGTGAAGAAGGGAAACAGACAACTCACAAAAGAAAAAACTGAAATTAGCCAATAAATACAAACGACACTCGACCTCACCAACAAACAAGAAAATGCACTATATGCATTAAAACAATGAACAACCATTTAAAAAACTTATCAGATCAACAAAAAGAAAAAGTTTAATAATATTAAGAGTTGTTGAGGATTTCGGAAATTAGGCATATTGCTGATGTCTGTGTACATTGATGAGGCATTTTTCCAGGCAAATTGGTGGTATCTATTAGAAATGGTAATGCACACATGCTCTACTTTAACAATTTCTAGAAACCTATTATTCAGAAATACACATGTGCACAGACATGTGCATAAGGATAAATATCACAACATTATTTGCAATAGAAAAAATTTTTGAAAAGATCCAAAAGTACACCAAGAATTTAAATATATTATGGCATGAAATGCCATATAGTTGTTAGAAGGAGTCGGGTAGGCTTATATGTACTGATATGGAAAGGTCTCTGAGGTAGATTAAATGAACAGAGCAAGCTGCAGAACAGCATGTGAATATTCTACATTTATGTGTATATATATATTCATACACACACACACACTTAGGCAAATACATAAGAAAGGGGACTGAAGTGCTAAGAGCAGTTACCTCTGGGAGGGAAGTTGTCCTAGGAGGAGGTAGTGGGAGATGTCTTCTTGTTTACCAAACTTTCCAGTTTCTTTCCCAGCTGCGCTCCTCTCTGTAGGATATATCTCCACACTGTTGACCTTGGGAATGGCCATGTGATTTGCTTTGGCCAAAGAAGAGATGTTGATCACTTTTGTGCTAAGTTGTAGAAGTCAGGGCCTCATTTGTCTTGTCTTTTTCTTTCTGCCAGATTGACAGTGTTCCAGATAGAGGCTAGGTTTTTCCATCATCTTTGGTTCTGGTGTGAAAAAGGCAATAAGCAGAGCTTGTAGCCAACTCGTGATACACATGTAGTGTGAACAAGAAATAAACATTTGTTGCTATAAGCCACTGAGATTTTGGGGGTGTTTGTTACTGCAGTATAATGTGGCCTACTCTGACTGATACAAATAAAGGAAGACTTCTACACGTTTCCTTTGTGTACTTCTCAACTATATAAGCATTTTGCAATATATATATACACTCATATATTACTTGTATAATAAACTAATTTTTTTAATAGTTTAATTATTTTAACATTATTTATTCATTTTTGGCTGCGTTGGGTTTTTGTTGCTGTGAGCAGGCTTTCTCTAGTTGCGGTGAGCGGGGGCTACTCTTCGTTGCAGTGCGCGGGCTTCTCATTGCAGTGGCTTCTCTTGTTGTGGAGCATGGGCTCTAGGCGCATGGGCTTCAGTAGTTGTGGCACACGGGCTCAGTAGTTGTGGCTTGCAGAATTAGTTGCTCCACAGCATGTGGGATCGGCCCAGAGCAGGGCTCGAACCTGTGTCCCCTGCATTGGCAGGTGGATTCTTAACCACTGCGCCACCAGGGAAGTCCATAATAAACTAATTTCTAAAAATTGACATCTTTGCAAAATTACAAATGTCTATATGTCAAGGACCTTTGAGATTGTTGACAAATAGAGACTGCAAAGCTAAATCCTGGAATTCCAAGGGCAATTGACGTGCCTGCCTGAGACCTGCAGGCCAACATACCATGGCTACAACCTGAAATGCTGGGAAAAGGTAAAAGGTGTGTTTTATCAAACCAGTGGCCAAGAAATACAGTGGTTAAGTGGATATGTGAGAATTCTTCTTGCGTACGTTAGTTGGGGAGGTCAGGGCAGTAAACATTCTACCCCCCAACCACAATGACAAAGGGCATCCAAATACATGGTGGGACCATAGTGGTTGCTTTCATAGATATTGGGAGACATCGTTCTTCCATAGCAGGGATTGAGTGGCAATTACTGCTGACTCACAGCTGTCTGAATGTATCAGTCCCATCAGATGTGTCCAGAACACAAAGAATTTGAGAACTACCAACCCAGGAAATAGAGCAGGTAATTGCATGTAGACTCTTATTTCCTGGTGGGGCTGATGTCCCATGCTCAAATTCCAGACTTATTCATTGACTGCACACCTCCTCTGTGTCAGGCACTGTCATTGCCATCAGCCATGCACACAATCTTAGCTCTCAAACTCACAGCCCAGATCAATAACACATACCCTGAGGCAGGGATAACAGTAATAGCAGTAGCAACCCTTTCTTAAGGGGGTAGCAGTTTCCAAGCATTGTGCCAGGTATATATCATTTCTAATTAAAAAAAAAAATCCTGAATGCCAAATATAATTATGCCTACTTTTTTGAATGAAGAAACTGAGGTGAAGAGAAATTAATGAACCTCCTTCAGTTCTGAGAACCCCTAGGTAAGGGTCCATCTCAAGTTGCTTTTGTTGTCTAAACAAGTCACCTCCTCTGCAAAGGGATGATTAATAATAGCATCAAAGGGGGAGTGACTGAGCCTTGAATCAGAACTTTAAGCTAGAGAGCAGGGCGCAAAGACCCAGCTTTTTGCCTATGCTATCTGCAGAGGGCGATGCAGAGCCTGGCTAGCGGCCAGCCTGGTGATCTGACTTAGGTTAGCTATGGTCAGCATTCCTCCCATCTCTGCCCTCACCCCCTCCGTCTTCTAGTGCTGGAAGTAAACATCTGCCTTGCTCAGGGCATGAGGGTGGGAGTAAAGAAAGTCCTCACAACAGCAACAGTCCTTTGCTGTTGTGCAAAGAATTCTAGAAGATGCAGAGTTTGGGGAATCAGTCCTATGTATTTGCCATCATCTCAGTACTCTGTTTAACCTTCTTCCCAGTGAAGCACTCAGCACAGAGTAATACCCTAGGAAATCTAACTCAGGGCTGTGCTTGGTTTCTTTTTTTTTTTCCTTAATTTTTATTTATTTATTTATTTATGGCTGCATTGGGTCTTCGTTTCTGTGCGAGGGCTTTCTCTAGTTGCGGCAAGCGGGGGCCACTCTTCATCGCGGTGCGCGGGCCTCTCACTATCGCGGCCTCTCTTGTTGCGGAGCACAGGCTCCAGACGCGCAGGCTCAGTAACTGTGGCTCACGGACCTAGTTGCTCCACGGCATGTGGGATCTTCCCAGACCAGGGCTCGAACCCGTGTGCCCTGAATTGGCAGGCAGATTCTCAACCACTGCGCCACCAGGGAAGCCCCCTGTGCTTGGTTTCTTAAGGAAATTTAACCTAAACAAGGATGTGGCAGGGCTCTCAGCCCCAAGACTGTAACCATGTGGGGATCGTTTTCCCACCCAATGGGAGAGCAGAGAACAGTGAGTAGAGGATGGTTCACCAAAGAGCCTGAAAGCTCCTGAGCAAGAGGCATTGGGGGTGGTCTCCTTTCCCAGGCTCTGCTTCAGGGCTGAGGTCACAGGGTTCAGCTGCCTTTGCACCCGAGGACCAGCAAGGCCCCCAGGGCACTCAGAACAGAGCCAGGGGCTTCTCAGTCAGATGAGAGAAATTCTGGGCCACGTACAGGATGGCAAGTCAGATTTTGATGAGTGGCTCAGCTCCATATTGTGGATGGAAGTAAGGGGAAAGAAAGAAATTCATGTAAATCTCCCAACAGGCAACCCAGCTGGCACTGAAATGGCCAATAAGAGAGAAAACTTGAGCTAGAGGTGAAGAGGATATGAGGATGCTGCTGGGACACATGGGCTTCTCCCCGGGATGTGAGAAAACTGCACAAACATTTTGGTGGAGCACCAGGTGGCGGAGGTTTCATCAGAGTTATGATTCAATGAAACAGAGCACCGAGTTTATACTAGGGTCAGATTTTATCTTAATAGTGTTATAAATGACTCTACACCTTTATTTATGGACTCATCAAAGGTCAGAAGGGGTCAGTTTTTAGTTGTACTCAACTATGCTTTTTAGGAGAAATTTTGTGCCCTTCTGAAGCTAGTGTGCAAAATCTCAGGGGGGCGGTCATTCTCAGGGTTGCGCAAATGGGCACCCCTTACATCTTACCTGTCCCCAGGTGTCTCACTAACCTCACTCTAGACATGGCCCTGGGGTCAAGCACAGTGCCAAGGGGAGAACAGGAGCTCAGTCATTGAATGAATAAAGGCACAAACAAATGAGGTAGAGAAGAAGGACAGTCATTGGAAAACACTAGATACTGAATGTTTTCACAGCCTTTGAACACCCTGTTTTCCAGAAGGCTCGTGTGAAGGTAGATGAATGGGACCTTTGGTGTTGTAGTCATCTTAGTCAGCTTGGGCTGCTATAACAAAATACCACAGACTGACGTCTATTTCTCACAGTCCTGGAGGCTGGAAGTCAAGATGAAGGTGCCAGCTAGTTCAGGTCCCAGTGAGGGCCTCGTTCTGGCTTGTAGACAGCTGCCTTCTCACTATATCCTCACATGGCAGAGACAGAGGGCTTTGGTCTCTCTTCCTCTTCTTATAAGGACACGAATCCCATTGTGAGACTCCCACCCTCATGACCTCAAATAAACCTAATCACCTCCCAAAGGCTTCCCCTCTGAACATCATCACATTGGGGGTTAAGGCTTCAACATATCAATTTTGGTGGGACATAAATGTTTAGCCCCTGTCAGTAGCATATTAAGATTACGTATTTTGGATCCCTGCTTCTGTACGAAAGTTTGATCACTGAGGTAGACAGAATTCTAAGATGGCTCCCAAGATTCTCACCCCCTAGTGTGCATACTCATGTAATCTCCTTCCTTGAGGTGAGTGAGCCTGACTTAAACAGGTGAGCTCTTTAAAGAGGGTCTAGCGGTCAGAGATGGAAGAAGTCAGAGAGATTGGAAACGTGAGAGGGATTTTCCTGGGACCTTGAAGGAGCTAAGAGCTATGTCGTAAGAGGGCCTATGGAGGGGATCACACGGTAAGGAAATGTAGGAGGCTTCTAAGAGCTGACAGCAATTCCCAGCGACAGCCAAAAAGTAACGGGGACCCTCAGTCCTACAACCAAAAGTAACTAAATTCTGCCTAAAGCTGTGTGAGCTTGGAAGAGGACCCCATACTTCAGATGAGGCCCCAGCCTGACTGACACCTTGATTTCATGTCATGAAACCGTGAGCCGAGAACACAGCCACACCATGACTGGACCTCTGATCTACAAAACACTGTGATAATAAATTCATGATGTTTTCAGCCACTAAGTTTATGGCAGTTTGTTACACAGCCTAGTAAAACAATACAATCTCCTTTCTACAGGAGATCAGCCCACATCTCTTGAGTCCCTTTATCTTCCTAAAACCAGCTTCTCTTTGGTTGTTGATTACATTTTCCCTTATATTAATACACAACCTCCTTTCTTCTTCTTTCTTTTTTTCCCCCACTGTTTCCTTTAGGAATTTACATAGTAATTCAAATCTGCTGTGTACACATTGTTATTTTAACACTACTTAACGCAGAAACTATATTATCTTCTCCCCAACCTCTACAAAGCATCTGCAGGGCACACATCATTGTGAGGCTAACTGTTTTCCTCCCTCCCAACCAGTGTTCAAGTCTTCCAAAGCTTAACATTATGTTTATTACATAACAGCACGACATAAGCCCAAACAACCTGCTGCTGGGCTTTTAAATATAGCAACTGCAGAAATCTCTTCTGGGCTTGATGAAGAGCCACTTCAAATGCCTCCTAATTTCAGCAGTTTTCTGGTCTACAGAAAACAAGGTCCAAAAATGGCTCTGCAGGTAAAGTGCACACACAAGAAACCCACCCCTCCCTCAACAATGACACAGAGGGAGGGAAGTGGGGAGGGAGCCGAGGGCCCTCTGGTTGTTGGGATTTGCAGGCGGCCTCTCAAGGAGTATTGCCTCTGTGTGAACCCCTCTCAGAGGAGAAAATGGAAAAGGCCCAGAAGTGGACCCCTTCCAGGTTGGCACCTCAGTGATGGTCCCTCCCTTTGTTCCCTTTTCTAATTGATGGGACCATTGGCAGTTGTACTCACCAAAGGGACTCTTGGTTGCATTAAGAGCTGACTCAATCTGGCTTAAGAATAGGGAATTTCTTGGCTTGGGAACCTGTTGAATAAGGGTTGTGCTGCTCCCTTTGACCTCCCCATGTTGGTTCTATTCTCAGGCACCAACACCCCACACAGCACCCCTCTCCTCCCCACCCCACCCCGAATCCCTGGGCTTGCCCCATGGGAAAAGGGTGCCTCTTTCTCCTATTCCAGCCATCTACCCTGGGCTAACTGGTTGGGCTTGGGTCTCATGCCCTTCTCCTAAATCATCACCATGGCCAGGGGGATGGAACCCACTGTTTGGCCAGGATGGGAGCAGGTGTCCACTTCTAGAGCAGGAGTATGAGGTCACAAGGACTGGGGCGGGGGAGGGGAAGGGTGGATGTCCAAAGGAAAATCAGGATGCCATTGTCAGAACAGGGTGGAATGGACACTGGGCAGACCAGAACAACTGATGTCCTCAGCCGTCTGACCTATTCTAATGCAGGATATTTGGGAACAGTTGGGACCTGGAGAGGCAATTGGGAGCAGGGGTTCTCTCCTCCTCTGTGCTTCCACTGAGCCACCGGAATCCTATATGTTCACCTGTATGTGTGTGTGCATTTTCACCCAGGTCATCAGCTGAGAAGCAGAGTCAAGGTGTAAATTTATAACACATCTCTGCTCTGCCCTGGGCCTTCTAATTTCCTCTCCTGGCTACAAGGTGGTAGAAATTTCTGTGCTCTTATACCTGTACTCCTCTGAGAGTGGACTGCCTTCCCTCAATACACAGAAAATCTGGGGCCACATGAGGACTTCACATCAGAGACCTGGCCTGCCATGTGTGGGAGTCTGGGTGCAGCAAGAAAAGGGGAAGCTGGGGTAAGCCTGTGTCCCAGGCTTTGGGGGGGCCCCTGGAGCTACTGCTTCTCTCCACGGGGTTGCTCTGTCCCCACTCATGACCTATCAGACCCGCCACCTGGTAGGACCTTTCTGTGCCCACTTCTAATGGGTTTTCCTTGTGCATCTGTCAGGGGTGCCATGACCCCTGCTTTCTGGATTGGGGCAGGGAGAGGGCTCTCATAAGTTCCTTCTAACTGAGCTCTGGCCCATGGCAGACAGACAAATACTCACTGACGGTTCAAGGTGACCCCCACCCCCAACAACTGCCTTGAACAGCTTCCATTTCTGCTCTGCCAGTGAGATTTTCCTATTCCATCAAAGGGTTAAACAGTTTTTGATGGGGAAGGCAGGAGATCTTCCTTATATAGGACACATATTTGGAAACTGGTCTCTTAGAAGTTGGGTGTGCCGTATGCAAAAGGAAAGTGTCAGTTAGTTTAGCCCAATTTTATTAATATCAGGGTCTATTATAAAACCACTCTAAAATGCACATCAAAACTACAATGAGGTAGTTTCTCACACCAGTCTGAATGGCCATCAATAAAAAGTCTACAAATAACAAACGCTGGAGAGGGTGTGGAGAAAAGGGAACTTTACTACACCGTTGGTAAGAATATAAATTGGTGCAGCCACTGTGGAAAAAAGTACGGAGGTTCCTCAAAAAACTAAAAATAATTTTAGTTTAGTTAGCCATATGATCCAGCAATCCCAATCCTGGGCATATATCCAGAGAAAACTCTAATTCAAAAAGATACATGCACTCCAGTGTTCATAGCAGCACTATTTACAATAGCCAAGACATGGAGACAACCTAAGTGTCCATCGACAGATAAATGGATAAAGAAGATGTGGGAAACACATACAAAGGAATATTACTCAGCCATAAAAAATGAAATAATGCCATTTGCAGCAACACGGATGGACCTAGAGATTATCATACTAAGTGAAATAAGTCAGAAAGAAAAAGACAAATACCATATAATATCACTTACATATTGAATCTAAAATATGACACAAATGACCTTATTTACGAAATAGAAACAGACTCACAGACATAGAAAACAAACTTATGGTTACTAAAGGGGAAAGGGGGTAAGAGAGGGATAAATTAGGAGTTTAGGATTAGCAGTTACAAACTACTATATATAAAACAGATAAACAACAAGGTCCTACTGTATAGCACAGGGAACTATATTCAATATCCTGTAATAAACTGTAATGGAAAAGAATATGAAAAAGAATATGTATATATGTATGTATAACTGAATGACTTTGCTGTACACCAGAAACTAACACAACATTGTAAATCAACTATACTTTAATAAAAAATAAATAAATAAATAAAACCACTCTAATATATAACAGTATACCTTAAAATGTATCCTAGTGGGATTATCTATTTGATTAATAATACTTAAAGCATTAATTTTATATTTAACATAAGGAATGTGATTGAATGATTCATTTATGTATTAAACTTGTATTTATTGAATATTTAATAAGTGTATGGTTGTGAGCCAAGGGATACAAAGGTATTTAACACTTAAGTCTCCTCCAAAAGTTTACAATCTACTAGATGAAATTAGTGCATAGCACAAAAATAACTAAATATGATTCTATACCAGAATCAGTCTGTTTCTTTAAAAGGACAGCTTACTAAGTTCACCTAACTCTCAGCTTGAGGAGTTTAACTGAAATTAGCTAAGGTTTGACTCAAGTATCTGGTATAAAAAGGGCCACTCAGAAGCTCTGAATACCAGGAAAGATTCCGGAGGTTGCACAGAGAGCTGTAGTGTTGAAAGGAATCCTTTGGCTTCAAAATGAAGTCAGAATCTTTTGACTGCCCTGAAAGAAGCTGTGTGAAACCCAGTGAAGAAAATGACTAAATCATTCTTGAGTTTTGGCTTTAGAGCAAGGCATACGTGGAAAAGAAGCAGAAACATCAGATTTCCAATGGCACGTTAACCATTTGGAGAGCGCGCTGGTCAATGGATAGAGAATCCGTTACAGAAGATGTGTCAGGGCTTCCCTGGTGGCGCAGCGGTTAAGAATCCGCCTGCCAATGCAGGGGACACGGGTTCAAGCCCTGGTCCGGGAAGATCCCACATGCCGCGGAGCAACTAGGCCTGTGAGCCAAAACTACTGAGCCTGCATGCCACAACTACTGAAGCCCGCGCACCTAGAGCCCATGCTCCGCAACAAGAGAAGCCACTGCAGTGAGAAGCCCGCGCACTGCAATGAAGAGCAGCCCCCACTCACTGTAACTAGAAGAAAGCCCACGTGCAGCAACAAAGACCCAACGCAGACAAAAATAAATTTAAAAATAAAATATAATAAAAACATTAAAAAAAAAAAGAAGATGTGTCACAGGAAGTCAGAACAGAGAGTAAGAAAGAGGGGACACATGCTGAGCACTGGCAGGGTGGGCGAGAGTCACCACGGAGAAGGTGTCTCAATGAGTTGGGTCCCAAGTTTAAACATCTCTGGGAAGGGCCCTGGTCAGTTACCCTGGTCAGATGTTGCCCTTGGACCAGTCAACTGGGGCCATAGGGGGAGGGGTAATGTCACAAAAAAATAGCTGATGATTCTGTAGTAGCCATGCAGGGAAGGTAACGATGTGGATCGTGTACTATCAGAGGGTGAGTGGGGCTGGGGAGGAGCAGGACAGACAAAAACATGTGTTCAGTATGCCTGCCTTTAGCTGGAGAGATTTCAGTAGCTCAACTTCAACGTCCTGCCACTTAGCACTGAGTTACTCTTGTTGCTTCTGTGACTCGGATATTAAGCCCCAGTTCTAAAAAGTGAGTGAGGATGAGAAAACAAATCCCCACCCAGATTGTTGAAACTAATTATGGTTCTTCACCCTGCACCATGTGAGTCCCCACTTTTGTAACCTGCCCCAGTAACTCAGTCTTTCTAGGACTGGACTTCTTGGGGCAGAGGTCCTTATTCTGAACCTGGACCTATGTCCCCAGCTTCACTATCTGCTGAGAGACTTTCCTTATGTCAACACACGACCTCTTGTCTTTTCCTGGATCCCCAGCGGCCATACTTTCAGCTCCACGTCTGCCCCCTTCCTGCTGCAGTTAACTGAGTCTTGATCACTACCTAACCAAGGCTGCTTTCAAGACCGAGCTCAGTGTGAGGGCTTTGCAGGCTTTGGTGGGGGTGATGCGATATGAGACTGAGTCAGTGTTCCTGGAGGCATTTGGCGCCAAAACTGTCGGGGAGGGCAGGTGGCCCCGAAAGACCATCGAGGGAGTTCTTACATTTTTCCTGCTTTCCTTGCCTCTCCATACAGACGCATAGGGAATTTGAATGGGCTGGAGTGGCTGGGTGAGGGGGAGTACGAAAAAGAAATCTTTTTTGACCCACTACCTAGAGTAATGGAAACAAATGGGACCTAATGAAACTTAAAAGCTTCTGCACAGCAAAGGAAACCATAAACAAGACGAAAAGACAACCCTCAGAATGGGAGAAAATATTTGCAAACGAAGCAACGGACAAGGGATTAATCTCCAAAATATACAAACAGCTCTTGTAGCTTGATATCAAAAAATCAAGCAACCCAATCAAAAAATGGGCAGAAGACCTAAATAGACATTTCTCCAAAGAAGACATACAGATGGCCAAGGGGCACATGAAAAGATGCTCAACATAGCTAATTGCTAGAGAAATGCAAATCAAAACTACAATGACGTATCACCTCACACCAGTCAGAATGGCCATCATCAAAAAATCTACAAACAGGGCTTCCCTGGTGGCACAGTGGTTAAGAACCCACCTGCCAATGCAGGGGACACAGGTTCGAGCCCTGGTCCAGGAAGATCCCACATGCTGCGGAGCAACTAAGCCTGTGTGCCACAACTACTGAGCCTGCACTCTAGAGCCCGTGAGCCACAACTGCTGAGCCTGCGTGCCACAACTACTGAAGCCTGCAAGCCTAGAGCCCATGCTCCACAACGAGAAGCCACTGCAATGGGAAGCCCACGCACTACAATGAAGAGTAGCCCCTGCTCTCCACAACTAGAGAAAAGCTCACATGCAGCAACAGAGACCCAACTCAGCCAAAAATAAAATAAATTAATAATAATTTTTAAAAATCTACAAACAATAAATGCTGGAGAGGGTGTGGAGAAAAGGGAACCCTTTTGCACTGTTGGTGGGAATGTAAATTGATACAGCCACTATGGAGAACAGTATGGAGGTTCCTTAAAAAACTAAAAATAGAACTACCATATGACCCAGCAATTCCACTACTGGGCATATACCCTGAGAAAACCATAATTCAAAAAGACACATGCACCCCAATGTTCACTGCAGTACTGTTTACAACAGCCAGGTCATGGAAGCAACCTAAATGCCCATCAACAGACGAATGGATAAAGAAGATGTGGTACATATATACAATGGAATATCACTCAGCCATAAAAAGGAACGCTATTGAGTCATTTGTAGAGACGTGAATGGATCTAGAGGCTGTTATACAGAGTGCAGTAAGTCAGAAAGAGAAAAACAAATATCGTATATTAACGCATGTATGTGGAACCTAGAAAAACGGTACAGATGAACCTGTTTCCAAAGCAGAAATAGAGACACAGACATAGAGAACAAATGTATGGACACCAAGGGGGGAAAGGGAGGGCAGGATGAACTGGGAGACTGGGATTGACATATATACACTACTGATACTATGTATAAAATAGATAACTAGGGCTTCCCTGGTGGCGCAGCGGTTGAGAATCTGCCTGCCAATGCAGGGGACACGGGTTCGAGCCCTGGTCTGGGAAGATCCCACATGCCGCAGAGCAACTAGGCCCGTGAGCCACAATTACTGAGCCTGCGCGTCTGGAGCTTGTGCTCTGCAACAAGAGAGGCCACGACAGTGAGAGGCCCGCGCACCGCGATGAAGAGTGGCCCCCGCTTGCCGCAACTAGAGAAAGCCCTCGCACAGAAACGAAGACCCAACACAGCCAAAATAAATATAAATAAAATAAAAATTAAAAAAAAAAAAAAGCTTTAAAAAAAAATAGATAACTAATGAGGACCTGCTGTATAGCACAGGGAACACTACTTAGTGCTCTGTGGTGACCTAAATGGGAAGGAAATTCAAAAAAGAGGGGATATATGTATACATATGACTGATTCACTCTGCTGTGCAGTAGAAACTAACACAACATTGTAAAACAACTATCCCCCAATTAAAAAAAAATCAAGACTTGACAGCTTCAAACACCAGAGTAACAAAATCATACTGTGGATCCTGCCGTAGATATTTGGGTAGTTTGTGGGACTGCTTGAAAACTACATGCAACATGCAAATCACATGACAACCAACAGACGGCCCTCCAGTGCTGTCCATTTTCCTGATGGGACCCTTCAGAAACCTCCATGGGGGTCTGTGCCATCTCCTGCTCTTCCAAGGGGATCACAGGATGAAAGAGGGTCATGAATGAAGTTTTTCAGTAGACTGACAGTGTGAACCACTTCTTGGACCATTGAAACTCCCTCTCTGAGGATGTGAAAAGACAGCCCAGCATCCATGCTGTTTCCAGGACTCCAGGAGATGACTTCTGAGACAGAGGCCAAACCACAGTGCTCAAGTGGTGGTGTCAGAAAAGGTTTCTCCTACCCTCTAGAGGGTGAAGAAATGTTTAAAACATCCAGTTTTTAAAACTCCAGGAATCTGAGACAATGATCTCCAAGTCCCTGGTCTTAGAATCACTAGACTTAAAAACAACAACAACAACAACAAACCCCTAACTGTCAAAAGGAAGGGGTGGTAGAGAGAGTGCTAAAGCCCTAGATATTTCTTTGTTCTTTTTGTTCTGAGTGTAGATAGTCAACTGCCGAGTTTTGGTGGCTACAATGGAAGAAGGAAGAAGGTGGGTCTTGAAGGCAGTCCATCTGGGAGGGATCCCAGCTGGGCCCTTAGCTGTGTGAGCTTGGACAATTTATATAACCTCTTAAGCTTTAATGTCCTTATCTGGAAAATGGACATAACAGAATCTGCCTGATGTGAAAACTTAAATGAAAGAATGTATGCAAACCCTTAGCTCACTGCTTGGCACACAGAAGACTCTAAGGAGGACACGTGTTCTGTGAAAGGGAGAGGGTAGAAGGTGGAACGGGATGAAAGCAGGTATCTTCGGAAGGTGTCACGATTGGGCCAAACCCACTGACAGCAAGCTCCCTGAGGTTCCGACTTTGTCCTACTTGTCCTTGAATCTCCAACACCCAGCATGGGCCTGGTACAGAGGTGGCACTCAGGAAATGTTTGTTAGGCCGAATGGAGCCCTAGCTGGGCCTGAGTCAGGGAGAGGTCTGCAGAAGGGGAAGGAAGGCAGGTGAGAGAGAAAAGGACACAGAGTGACAAAGCCTGAATGATGGAGATTCCAGATGATAAACGCTAACTTTGCCCTGTCTTTGGAGTCCCCCTAAAATTAATGGACTTGAGATGGAATCGTTTCAAAAGTGTTTGGGGAGCCAGATGGGAAGCTTATGTCATTGTGTTCCCTCGAGAGCTCAAAATAATGGGTCGCGTTCCTGCCTGCGGGGGAAGGTAGCCATCCTCCACCTCTCTCTGTCCATCACTGCTGAGATGGGGCCTTCCCATCCTCTCTGCAGATGCCTTTTGGAAATGCTACCTGCTCTGCGAGGCTGTCCTGGGCAGCTGGGGAGTGGGGCAGGTGGGGGGAAAGTGCTGTGAGGTAGAGCCAGGCAGGGAGAACTAGACGTTCCAGCCTCACAACAAAAGACATATCCCACATCCCCTACGGGAAGTGAACGCAGCACCGAAAGCTAACCGAATTCTCAGGCTGGGCGCCTGGGGGTATTTTAGGTCTTAGCTGCACAGGAAAGCTGTCAGAAAACTGTGAACTGCTCTGCAAATATAGCGATTTGTTAGTTAATAGTGTGGGGAGAAGAAAATAACACCAGACCAAGAGATACAACAGGGTCCTTCCACTGCTTGGCAGCTCACCCCGTGTCAGACAGGGCCATCAACCTCTTTGGACATGACTGCTTCACCGACAGAACAAGGATAGCTTCCTTGAGCCCATCTGGGTCAAAGTGACCCCGTGCTTTTCTGTGCTCCAAGCCACGTAGCCCAGATTTTTATGTGACATGTATTTTGCTCTCTCTGGCGTGAGATTTTCTTTTGATATTTCAGTTAACTGTTTGTATAGCTCTTGACTCAGCCGATTATAAGCTCCCTGAAGGCTGGGATTGGTGGGAAACGCAGTCAAGAATTATTCATTTTCAAGCATCCACTTAACCAGCATTGACTGAGCCCACCCGGCACTGTGCTAAACTCTAAGATGATAGTGCTAAGCTACTCAGGTACCCTCCCCGCCCTTTGAGAGTGTTTCTTCTGCTGGGGAAAATGGATATTCGTGATAAAAGAGAACAGACCAAGAAAAACAGAGGCAGAGCTCCTGCATCGCACAACTCCAGGGGGCAGATTCATACAGAACACAGTGTGAGTGACGTTCCCCAGATTGTGCACGGCAGCAGCCCTGGTGTCACCACGTTCCCAGGGTCTGGCCTGATGCTCGATGCTGTAAAGATTTGTTAAAGCCCAAAAGAGGATTAAATGAGGGGTCTTCCCCAGTGTGGTGACGGCTTTTAATGTCTGACTGCATCCATTTTTCTTTCTGCACACACCTCCTGGCCCCTGTGACTAAATCTGCCCAGTGTGATGCCAGCAGAAGTGCCAGGATTCACTTTTTTGGGCTGGCAGGGCGGGGTGGGGTGCGGTGCCTGATCCCCTCCAGCTGTTTCTTTTCCTGCTGCGGTGACCAAGGCAGCTATAAGATGATGGATTCTATCACCCTGAGCCCCTGAGAGATTCTGTGGAGCGGAGCAGAGCGGCCCCTCATTGGCTAAGAAGCATTTATAAAATAAGCCTTTGTTATGTTAAGCCACTGAGTCTGTGGGGTTGTTTGATACCCTGGCATAGACTGATCTATTCTGACTGATGCTCTCACTTTCCTGTGAGTTGGGTCATGGGGCCGTTTATTGGACCAAGCACAGAGGTGATCGGTAAATGTTAAAAAAAAAAGAACTGAGAGGTGGAAGAGGAATGTACATGGATTAATAAGTATTATCAGTGCCTTTTCCCTCTGCTGGAATTCCTCAGCTCTTAGGAAATGTGCTCTGTGGGCCCCAGGCCCCAGACACAATGGCTGGATTGTTCATTTCCAATAGGTGGGTTTCCTTTTACCCCCAAGGCCCTCTCTGTGGTAGGTAAGGTAATGCTGCCTTTTCCACATAGGAAAAAGCACACCAGCTTCTTTCCATTGATGCAAACAATCTGGAGGAAGGACGTAATTGAGGAAAACTCCAGGCCCCCAGAGTTGGAGCAGTTGGGGTCTTTGCCTACCCAAGCCCCCCAGTGTGGCTCACACAAAACAGAGACACTTGCAGCTGTGCTGTGACCATAGCCAGAGGTAAGGACCAAAACACTCCATCCCCACTGCCACAGACCCACTTCCTTAGACCAGGGGTTCTCAAACTCTGGAGCGTATTCGAATCACCTGGAGCGCTTGCTCAAACACAGACTGTCAACACTCATTCCCAGAGTTTGTGATGAAGTGCTCTGGGGTGGGGCCTGGGAATTCGCATTTCTAACAAGCTCCCCAGTGATGCTAATGCTGGTCCAGTGAATATATTTTGAGAAACCATTGCCTTAGATGGATGTTCTGCCTCTCAAAGTCAAGGATAAAAGCAATACCTTTGAGATTAGCCCTATAACCTGCTATTAGCCTTAATGATACAGAAGGAACTCTTTTTTTTTTTTTTTCCAGATTACCCAGTTCAGCAGAGAAGAAAGGATGAAGAAAAGATAAGTTTCAGGGAGGAGAAGGCCTGGGAAAGAATCCAATTTGAGGACTGTTGTCCAGAGGGGAGGGCTGATGGGTGTCACAAAGGAAGGTCCTGGGATGAGAGCCAGAAGGAACCTGGGTGCTGAGGTAGCCAGAGAAAGACAAGTTTGAGAGCTGATCGTTGGGTAGTGAAAAAGAGCACTGGATTTGGAGTCTGAAAACCTGCATTTCTCTCCCATAAGGCCTTGCAGCTACTGGCAAGAGCCAAGATAAAACCACTCTGAATTCAGTCAAGGCTGATCTAACAGCTCTCGTGGGCAGAGACTGCCAGTTTTCTGGGTGGGTAAGCCCAGTCCATGGCCCTATGCCCAGTGCACTATTTGTACTGGGCCTGAGACCCAGGGCAGGAAGCCACCAGGCACTGCAAAACGCTCCGGCAACCTGCTGCTGATTTATCCACGCTCCCGGCAGGATGGCGCTGTGCCACGGCTTAGCGTGGGCGGCCGTGACTCACCCCGCCTCGTGGGGAAGCAGATGCTGCCACTGCAACCAGCGCTGCCACGGAAACAGGCTAAATCAATCTCAGATCCCTGTAGGGGCAGAGAACAAGCCACCTGCCGCCAGGGAGCTGGGGCTGCTCTGGTGGTGTTCTGGGTTCAGACGCCAAATTGGTGAGCGCAGCCCGAGCTGTGCGGGTCACGGAGCCGGCTGGAGAGCCAGGTCGGGGTCAGCAGCAAAGAAGCTGGTGCAGCGACTAGAGCATGTGACAAGGGGGGGGCTCCCCAGGGCTCCCCACCCCTGCTGCCTGTGTCTGATGACGGCAGCAGGTGGGGAGTGGGGGATGGGAGACAGAGGGCCCTTGGGCACTGGAGGGACCAGTTCACACAGATCCTGCTCCGAAATCTGTGGGATGTCTGCGCCCATTCGGGGGGTGGGGGTCGGGGGGAGAAGAGATGCGAACCTGACTGACTCTTGACTCTCTTTCTGCTCTCAGATTTGGTAAGACCCAACTCCTATGAAGTTGCTCCCTCACCAGATGATGTGACCACAAATACACCCCCAAGAAGACGAGGAAACGGAGGCCAATGACCTAAGCAAAGTCCCACAGTTTTCTGAGGCAGTCAGGCTGGGCTTTTGATATCCTGAGCACCAATCCTTCATCATTTGCCACTAGACACTGCATCCCAAGGAAATAATTCGATGGGCCTTGCGGAATTTGCTTTGCCTTCAATATCTGCTCTCCGGGGCAGTGGGTGGTGCTACTGATAATGTACTCTGCTCTTCCCAAGAGCTACAGTGAGCCTTTAGCCAGCTTTCCCCACCTGCATCAATTCCTGAGCCAGGCGATGAGTTTCCACTGGCTCCACCAACCAGACAGAGGAAACCCCGAGAGTTTCCAGGTTCGCCCAATATCCCATCATTATAGCATCATGGGAACAGAGCCAGAAGTGGGCCCCTGGGGTTTTCAGGCCAGCCCTCCCTGGGGTGGGGTGGGGGGGTGAATGTCTACACTCAGCAGTCCCTCCTGGTGACTCTTGGGCCATTTCCCTAGTTGTCCCCTCTATGGATTCCCAGCCGAGGCTCACAGCTGGCTGTAGTGGCTTCGGCACATCTTCAAGCCCTGAGGTCCCCAGGTCCTGTGCAGTATCTCCCCAGCCCCACTGCAGCCACTTTCAGACCCTCCGCTTCCTCGAGCCCCTCGCCTGCAGCGGGTGCTGTGAGGGACCTTCCCCTTCCATTGCAGGGGTGGGGTGAAGGCTACCTGGTGGGTCTCTACCTCCTTCCTGCCTTCCTCCTCCCTTGTCCTGTTTAAGGAAAATCCCTTTTGCCTTCAGGATCCCTTCCCCGCCCTCACTGCGTCTTTGATCCATTAATTATCTTTCTCCTAATGGTTCAACTTCGGCTTTTCTGTGAGCTCCTCCTCCTCAGTCTATAATCACGTTTCTGTCTCTCCTACATAAAAACAGCTAAACCAAACATGTGTTCCACTCTGGTTACTCTCCTTCCCTAACTGCAAAGCTTCTTCTCAGAGCAGCACTTTTTCTCTCTCCTCTCTTACCACCCAAGGGGTCCAAATTTCTCTCTGTGCTGCCTGGCATCTCTGCTTCCTCCCCTGCTCAGTTCCCCCCGCTGGCTGGCGTCCACCATGGGCACATCAACACCTGGGGCTGTCTCAGATGTTCCCAACACGTCTAGTTCCAGGGGGCGCCAGAGCGGGCTGGGCTTCAAGCAGGGGAGTAGGGGAGGGCCCCCTGACTCCCAGCTGCACATCTTCTCTTGAGCCCCAGAGCAGCTGTACTTGTGTTCAAGGTTTCCTCAACGGTCTCCTTCAGCTCCAACTCTGTCCTCCCTACCTACCCCCCACTGCCAAATTGGGCGATACACCAGCTCACAGGACCAGCCAAAAGGAGGGATGACAAATAACCCCTTTATCTCCTCTGGCCTTTCCCCTACCAAAAATATTTTATCCTCCCCAAGTTACAGAAGAAAATCTCCCTTGCATGGAGGGTGGGCAGCAGAGACCGGAGGGTGTGTACGGTGGGGAGAAGTGTACGGTGGGGAGGAGAGGACAGGCTCCTTCAGGGGCGCTGAGGGCAGGAGCTGTCTGTCCAGCCACCCTGAGTCAATTCTTGTGGAATGGGAGAGAATCCTCCCAAAAGGACCTTTAGGGAGTGGAAGGAGAGGGTCTGATTCTCAGTCTTGTAGCTGAGGGGTAGGCTTTGAAAGATGTGAAAGATAACGTTTCCTTTGATCAGAGTTTATAGCTAAGAACCACCAGGAAAGAAGGGTGGGCTTGTCTCCCGGGGAGGCCCCGCTTGTACCAGTTTTGCAGGGCCTGATTTCACGGTGGAGGACACCTGGCCTCCCTGTCTGAGCACTCGCATCTCCTTGAGGGGCCAGTCTCACCATCGGCCTCCTCCCTTGGGAGCATGCGGCCCAGCCAGAGGAGCCTGGGCTCTACGGGTCCCGAGAGCCGGTTCCCACTAGAGTCAGCCCACTGCGGGGACCCGAGCAGAAAGTGCCTGTGCTCTCTGTCGGTGCACTTGCCACACGCAGAAGCTCTGGACTCCAGGTGCTGCCGGCAGTGGCAAGGTCACTCTGTGACGCCAGAACCCAGGTGGTCAGTTGGCTCTCCCCTGGCTTTTGGGGCCCATCTCCCATCCCTGAACCTGGCCTGGCTTCTGGGAAATGCGCAGAATGGCCAACATACTTACAGCCTCACGTAGATTCTTCCCAAAGCCCTTTGATATCCACCAAAATGTAGCCGCTCGCATTTCAAAGGGACCTTACAGCCCAGGGTTCAGCCCCCCTCATGCAGGACTTCAGTCAGCTGACCCACCTGCCTGTCTTGAGTAGTTCCCAGAACAGAAGGCTCTCTGCTTGATTAGGTGGCCTATAGAAGGGACTTCGGTTAATGGAAATTTCTTCTTGATTTTGACCTAAAATCTGCCCCCTTGTGACTTCCACCCACCTGGTTCTGTTCTCTGGTCCTTGGAAGAAAATATCTCCTCAGTCCTCTAATTGGTCTCACAGTAGCCAGCGGAGGTGAGGATGGACTTATTGGCCTCTTTTATAGAAAGTGCACACCTGGGGAGGTTAAGGAGCTGTGAAAAAGCTACAGGTGGAACTGGAGATAGAATCCAAGTGTCTTAATTTCCCAGACCAGTTTTCCTGCCATTACTCTGCATTTCTTAATCTTTGCCCATTATTGTTGAGTACCTACTGTGTGTACCTGGAATACCAGGTAAGGGTTGGAGGCATGGGACACCTGGAGCCTCTCTCCAGAGAGTCATTGATTCCAGCTCAGAGGACACACACACACACACATACACACAGAGGATTCAAAACACCTGCTCAGCCAGCAGACTGGGTGGCCTCACCTTCACCCTCTGAAGTTCAGCCTAGAAAATCAGCCTTCTTCCTTACTTTTGGCTGCTCTTCCCCCCAGCACAGGCTGACAGGTAGGAAAGGGAAAATGTAGAGAAGATGATTTTAACCACAGAAGAGCCTGAACTTGAAAGGAAGAAGAAAGGCCTGAAGAGGAGTTTGAAAATGATAGCTGTCAACACTCGGCTTGGAAAGACGGCGGCACAGAGAGCTCGTGGGCGGGTGGGTGGGAGGGATGCTCACCGGTGCCAAAGCTCAGTCGTGTGGCAGCAGGGAAGTGAGGACGCGGGGCCGGGGCTGCCAGAACTGCAAACCAGAACCGCCAAGGCCTGGTCTCAACAAAGGCAGGCCCTAGCAACTTCCCAGGACCTGGATAATTGGGCCAGGCTCCACCCCCGAGATGTGCTTTCATCTTTCTTAAAGGCACAGTGCCCTGATTCAGTGTCCGCTGAGTATCCAGCAACAGCACTAGCACTCTGGTACTCGAGGCTTCACTTTCTCTCCCTTGGACGGCAGCACTTATTCTACCAAATCTTTTAGGCACAGAGAGACCCAGGCTCTACTCTCTGCAGCTTGGGCATGCAAAAGCTGACCAGAGAGGGAAAACCCAGGGTTTTGACTTTAACTCTGCCCATTGCTCGACAGTCACTGAGCCCTGGGGGACGAAGTCCTGTAAAAGGACAGCAGCCCTCACTCCTTAATTTGACAAAGTGGAGGAAAGAGCTGTCCCCCTCAACATGGGCAGATAAAACTGTCCTTCTCAAACCCAGGCATCTTGCTAAGGGGCAGATTGCTTCCGTGGGGCTGGGCCTGGAATTCTGCATTTCCAACCTGCTCCTGGTCGAGGTCGATGCTGTTGGTGCCTGATTACTTGCATCCTTTGGGGGAAAAGCTCTACAGGGTAAGACAGGGTGGACCAAAGGAGGAAGCGTTTGGGCCGTTTCAAAGAGCTCTGGTAATCAAAAGAACTTCCGCAGAGTCCCTGGGGTGAAAGCCAAGTTACTGAGAGCTGAGGATGGGGGTGGCAGCCGGGGGAGGGAGAGCAGATGTCACAGGGTGTGGGACTCCTGATCAAGTGACAGTAGCTGCCCACCTCCCATCACCTGCCCTCCCCAGGATGTCAGAGGATGTGCTTCTCAGAGGAGCTCTCTGGATAGAGATGCATCGGCGTTCATGGGGGGACGCCAGGAGCGTGGAAGCCTGGCCCACTCAGGCCTGCCCAGTCTTGCCCCGAGCCCCTCCCAGCATCAGCCAGGCTGCCGCTCCTGGGCCTGGGGCCTCGTGGCCCGTCCCCTCTGCTCACTGGGCGTTCCTGGCTCCTTAGGGGCTTCCCACACTTTCCTCCCCTCTCTCTTCCACCCTATCCCGCATCTTCCCATCCTCCCCATGACCTCAGAGAACACGCTGACCTAACACAGAGGGTCAGACGTCCGCTCATGCGTTTCCCTGCTCAACACCCTCCAGTGGTCCTCACGTTACTCAAACCCTTACAATGGCTCCCGATGCCCCCCGTGACTCACCACCCATTTCTCTCAGCCCTCGTCTCCCTCCGTCTCTGCCTCACAGAGGCCTCCTCGCTTTTCCTCACACACGCCACGCAGGCTCCCGACTTAGGGCCTTTACGCGGTTGTGTGTGGTTAATTCCTTCATCTCCTTTACATCTTTGCTTAAAAAACTTGTACACAAATGTTCACAGCAGCAGTGTTCGCAATTGCCGAAAAGTGGAAGCAACCCAAGTGTCCATTGACAGGTGAGTGGATAAAGAAGATGTGATGGGTCCACACAGTGGAATATCATTAGGCATAGAGGGGCCTGGGGCACCAACACGTGCTACAACGTGGATGCACCTTGAGAACATTGTTACCTGAAAGAAGCCAGTCACAAAAGTCCAGATATTGTGCCATTTCATTCATATGAAATGTTCAGAATAGACCTACAGAGACAGAAAGTAGATTGGCTGCCTATAGTTGGAGGGAGGGAAGAATGGGTACAGAGTGGGTACAGCCAGGGGGTACAGCTAGTGGGTACAGAGTTTCAATCGGGGTGATGAAATGTTCTAAAGCTGATTGAGGTAGTGGTTGTGCAAATCTGTGAATATACTAAAAACCATTTAGTTGTACATTTTAAATGGGAGTGTAATAGGGAAGAAACTTTGTACTCTAGTACAAGTTAATCACTAAAGGGATGTTGCCTATAAGCTTAAATTATACATAATGGCTCATCTCTGGGAACCCTGCCTCCCAGGTAATGAGCAATAAGTTAAAATACCTTTGTTTAGCTCACAGGGAAACATCCTGACCAGGCTCACCTGTGAATGGCTGCAGGAAGGAAGAAATTAACACATCCCCTCCGAGTCTGGCCAGAACCAGCACTTTCCCCTTTCCCCTTTTAGTATAAAAGAAGCCTGAATTCTAACTTGGGGAAGATGGTCCTTTGGGACACTAGTCCACCAGCTTCTCAGTCTGCTGGCTTTCCAGATAAGTCGCTATTCTGAGGACCCAACAGCTCGTCTCTCGATTTATTGGCCTGTTGCGTGGCAAGCAGTGTGAGCTTGGGCTGGGTAACCCTGGGACATTTAGCTCAACAAGAGATGCCTGCAAAAGCTCAGCCTCACCCTCCAAGGGCACAAAGGCTGTGTGAATGCACCACAGCACCTGCTGGAGGTGTCTCAGAGGTGATGACACCAACCCGGTGCTGCTCAGGGTCCCTAGAGCACTGCCCCCTCATCAGAGGATGTGTTTCCACCGATGGCCCTGTGACGGGGGCTGTGTCAGAGCTGAGCCCACGCCCATGTGGGCAGGGGTAAGGACACCTCCCCAGCTTGGTGTGGCATGTCTCTCTCTGAAGAGAGAGCTCAGGAACCCCGGGGCTTGAAGCAGAGAGGGGTGGGGGTGGGGGGACATGACCCTATGTCTCCCCTGCCCCCGCATTCAATGCTCAATCCTAGTGAAGATCATTCTAGGTTTGTTTAAAGCAAAATTATCTATTTTTTAAATGACAGAATTCTTTTGTTTATATTTTATGTAGTTTTAGCTTTAACTTTCAAGAACTTTAAACTTCGGTTTGCTTTATCAAAGAAAGTGCTGCTTGGTGATGAACAAAGGTATGCTTTTCTGTGCAGCAAAATGAGCTCTTTCGGTTGTACTTGGGACCAGAGAATCTGATGGGCAGGGTGGGCACCTTAGGGCTGGCATCGACCCTCATCTTCCGCTCTGCCCTTTGCCCTATTATTGTTTGCACTCTCCTTACCTGCCTGGAATATCGCTAGGGGTTCCATCTCGTGGAATGGCTCTCAGATCTCTCTCCCTCTTCAATTCCTTCAGCCAGGTTCAATTCCTCCAAACACACTCAGGTTGTTTCCCTATTAACGGCCCTCCATGGCTTGTCACACAGCGTTCCAGACACTCATCCGGCTCCAAGCCAACTCCTAAGCCTAACACCCTACCTGGGCCTTGTGCCTCAGTCAGGCTGCACTTCTGTTCCCACACTTCATGTTTCCTCTCCTTATGCCAATCCTCTCCACCTGGAGGGGCTTCCCTGTGGCCTCCTCTTCATAGCACCTCCTCCAGGAAGCCCTCCAGGGCCTCTCAGTTGAAGTCATCTTATGATTTCTGTGCCTCCCTCGTGGCGCCGTGCACCTTCTGCCCGGCTGGAGTCGTTCTCATCCACGATTTCTCCACAAGGCTGTGTGGTTCTCAAGGCCAGGACTTTTTTCATCCTTCTTTGTAATTCAATACTTGGCACACAGCAGGCCCTCAACAAGAGCATTTAAAGTGGTCTGACTCTGCTCCCACTTCTGATCACCAACTAAAGATTCTAGCCACCAATGTTCAATGTGTGTGTTGGTGGGGGGAGGGCAGTGTCCCCACACATCCAAGCAAGTCTCCCACACCAGCTGGGCGTCCTACAGTCGAACTAAATTCTGACACCGTCTACCCAGCGATAGCGTCAGATTCCACAGGTTAAGGGCTCAGTCCTATAATACTGCACCCCCCCCCCCACCTCACCACACACACACTTCAGATGCCACTTCACAAGTCCAGGTTGTCACCTGTGTTTCTGACTGACTGGCTATAGATTGCAGGTTTCAATGACCCCCTCTTTGGGTTCAATTAATTTGCTAGAGCAGCTCACAGAACTCAGAGAAGATTTTACTCCCTATATAACCTGTTTGTTGTAAAAGGATACAACTCAGGAACAGTCAGACGGAAGCGGTGCATAGGGCAGGGTATGGGGGCGGGTACAGACCTTCCATGCCCTCCAAGCTGGACAGTCTCCCTGCATCTCCATGTGTTCACTAAGCGGGGAGCTCCCCAAACCCCATCCTTTTGGGTTTCTTTGGAGGCTTCATTACATAGGCATGATTGATGAAATCATTGGCCAAGGTCAACTGACTCAGCCTCCAGCCCCTCTCCCTTCCCCCGAGGTCAGGGGGATAGGACTGAAAGTGATTAGTTCTGGCAACCAGTGCCATCCACGGGTGTGGGTTCAAAGTCACCCCATAGCTCTCTCTTCACAGGAAATTCCCAGGGTTTTAGGAGCTTTGTGCCAGAAATGGGGACGAACAACAAATATACATTTCTTATAAATCACAGCAGCACAGCAGTAAATAAATGGATGTTGGGCTTGTTGTCTGCTCTCTGTCCTGCTCCCACCCCGCCTGGCAGGAAGGGGCACTGGGGCTCTATTTACTTACTTTGCTGTGACCCACAGCTGCCAGGGGCTCAAGGGAGAGTGATTGCTTTGTTATCATCAAGGGCGCTGCTGGCCGGCATTAATGCTGGGGCAGTCTCACAGCGGGCAGCTGCCTGCTCCCTCCAGGAAGGGACACAGGTGTGAACGGGTTTCCCTCGACATCTGAGGAAGCAGCCTTAGGAGCTGCAGCTCTGTGTCACCATCATCATAACCCTGTCCTGAACCGCAGCTCTCTGCCCAGCCTGGAGGGAACAAGACCCTCCCTCCCTGCTCCCCAGGCTTTGGAGAAGGTCAGGGAGACATGCTAGCTCCACTTCTCTAAATTTTCAGGGGGTTCAGGGAGTCCCTCAGAAATCAGTCTACAGCTTCAAGCTGAGGTCAGGTGGCAGGAGTCCATGTTTCAGCACCTGCCCGGGGAAGTCTGGCTGCTTCCTCAGGTGTGAGAGTTGCTGGAAGCCCGCACTTCCTCTCCAAACTCCAAAGGTAGGGACCAGGCTGTCCAAGGAGGGGCTGAGATCTGGGGCCTGATTAGCTTTTCCTAAAGCCTTGGGGCTGGGAATGGACTCCATAGCCTCCACCCCCTTGTCTCCCCTCCACTTAAGTCACGTGAGATCAAATAAGTGCTTTCTATGATGCTTAACAGACAGTAGGTGCTCAGGAAACGGTACTTCCTTGTTTCTTTTTGATTCATGCCTATTTTCTGCTACAATAAAAATTTTGATGGGCTGTGTAAGTAACAGAAGACCCAACTAACAGGGCTTAAATGATATATCATTCTCACATAACAAGGAGTGTGGAAGTTCACAGTTCTTGGATTATTTTGGTAATTCAACAATGTAATCAACATCCCAGGTTTGTTTTTTCTTATCTCTCAGCTATCCTTGACACGTGGCTTTGCACTCTCTTGCTGTGACCTAATAGTCACAATAGGGCTGCCACAGCCCTTGCTATCATGTCTATTTTCAAGGCAGAAAGAGTAGAGGAAAGGGTGGAACCAGCCATGTTTTTTGGTTTTTTAATCAGAAAAGCAAAAGTTTTTGCAGCAACCCCCCATTAGAGTTTCTCTTATGTGTCTGTATTAGTTTCGTAACACTGCTGTAATAAATTACCACAAATTTAGTGGCTTAAAACAACATATATTTATTTATCTTCCAGTTCTGGAGACCAGAAGTTTGAAATGGGTTTCACTGGGCTAAAATCAAGGTGTCAGCAGGACTGCATTCCTTCTGCAGGCTCTAGGGGAGAATCTATTTCCTTGACTTTTCCAGCTTCTAAAAGCTGCCCACATTCCTTGGCTCATGGCCCACTTCCATCTCCAAATCCAGCAATGCCTGGCTGAGCCTCTCTCATGCTGCATCACACTGACACTGACTCTTCTGCTTCCTCCTTCCATGTTAAAGGACACTTGTGGTTATATTGGGCCCACCTGGATAATCCAGGATACTCTCCCTATGTAAAGGTCAGCTGATTAGCAAACTTGATTCCCTCTACAACCTTGAGTCCCCTTTACTGTGTAACATAGTCTCAGTTTCCAAGGATTAGGATGCGGACATCTTTCTGAGATTGTTATTCTGCCTACCATAGCGTCCTTGGCCAAACCAGATCCCGTGGCTACCACCAATTGCAAGCGAGATTGGTAAATCAATTAGTCTGTGAAAGGGAGCAGGAGATCACGACTGGCTCAGACTAATCACGTTTCATCATCTGAATCTGGTGTCTTTGTTAAATCAAATCAGGGCTGCATTTGCAAGGAAAGGGGGTGAAGGAATGGATATTGGATTGGCTGCTAACTGCCTGTCACCGCACGCAGCAGCTGACTTTGGGCGGATTTCTCTGTCACATGTCATGTTTGCATTTTGTAATGCAATGGGATGTGAATATTCCCAGGCTGTACACAGACCCCCTGTGCATTCCAGTGGACTCTAGTTCTGCCAGTGAACTCTCACTCCCTCCCCTGCTCCTGGCTCCAGCCCTCCAAAGAAAGAACCTGCCCAGACAAAATGATTTTCTTGGGCCAAAAAAAACTATTCTGTAATGGGCAAAGAGGAGTGAATTAGATGGGAGAAGCAAGGTAGACTTTATTGAGAAAGTGTGTCAATATACCTCATAAAAGTCTGAAAGAAGGAAGGGGAAAGAGAATAGAATTAGGAAGGCAGTTAGGAGTTTTCCCAAGGTCTCTGAAGAGAGAGCACAGGAGCTGGGGGCTACAGTCCTTGTCATTGGGTTAGAAAAATGTAAGTAAAGTCATGAGGATTTTGGAATGACTTTGCTTGCACAGTTGATTGTGACTCCACTCTGGAACTCAACCAAATGAGAGATTCAACACTAATTATTACAAGTAACTCCCCCACCCCACTCCTCCCCCCTGGTGCTAGCTTGCTAGTCAGTGGTGCTAGTCAGTGCCTGGCAAATTGTTAACACGGGTTTCAGAGTCTCAAACAGGTGAACAGCTGTAACATAGGTATTTGTACAAGAGGATATCTGAGTGCCCTTCCAGCTTGGGTAATTGACAATCCTGTCATCACGTGTGGGGTCCACGTCAAGCTCCTTTCTGTACCCTCGGGTGTCTAGAGTGTCACTCATATTCTAAGAGATGGCCTCAGAACACAAAGAAGATGTAATTTGGACCTCTACCACTCATAGGGTCACTTGACTTCTTTTAGCTTCAGTTTCCTTAAATGCAAATGGCCTTACTAATGCCCACATCAGGGTGTTGATATGAGGATTAAAGATAACGTGTGCAAGGCCTATGGCCCATAGTAGGCACTTAAGGAATTTCCACTCCTAAAATAAAGGAATTGAAGATGAAACGTGATGATCTGTGATCAAAGGGAAAACGCGGTTGTCCTTTGGGTGGTGACAACAACAAAAAATTATCAAAAGCAAACATCTTGAAATTTTTAGTTTTGGGTCTCAGAAGTATTCAATTTTTTTCTGCTCTATACTTTCCACACTCAAGCTGACTGGTCATCTCTGCATCTGATAACTAACACGTTTACAGAACAGCACACCTATTCATTGGAAAGGGGAATACTAGCTTGCTTGTCCCCTTTCAAAACACTGCATAAGATTCTCCCGTTCTCTATGACCAGGGTCCTCTGTAAATATGACAAAAGACTCAGGCACTGTTTTTGTGTTTGCAAATTTGTGAGCCTCTTCATTTTGACCAAGACCCCCCATCTGTTCAATATGGTAGCCACTAGACACTGAAATCTAAATAAGTAAAACTTAAGTGAAATAAAAAATTCAGTTTCTC